>NC_081569.1:142479054-142504791 GCF_022355385.1 Mustela nigripes
CCCCCCCCCCCCCCCCCCCCCCCCCGGGGCTCCCGGCTTCCTCCCGCAGCGGCCTCGGCATCCTGTGGGGCCCGAGCGCCGCAGTCTCCTTCCTTCTCGGCAGTGGGGAGCGCACTTGCTCCCTGTGGCAGCTGGGTGGCCCCAAGGGGACCTGTCTGCCACGCAGCCTCCCAGGTATGTAGCCCTGGGGCCACCGCTGGCCTCCCCCACCCCCAGCTCTCCTTCCCTGGGCCGCGCCCCCTGCACGGGCTCCCCTTCGCCCCCCGGGGCCTGAGCGTGCTGACGCCCAGCTCCGCTCCTGGGCCCGTCAGCCCATCCCTTGGAGCAGCCCGTCCAGAACATGTTTCCCCTGCTTCTCCTTTTAAGTTCTTGGTGTATGCTCGGCTGTGTGTCTGTCACCTACCTCTGAGTCCCCCTTGGGGCTCCCTGCCCCAGTCCTCCTGCCAGCGACAGCTGCAGCCCTTCCCGGGCCGCCCGTCTCACCCCACCCCTCCTCCCTTCTCTCGCCGGCCCCTCGCCCCTCATCCCCCCCGCCCTCGTCAGGGCTCTTTCCTGCTTAGAATGGCTTGTCTGTCTGCTAGAGAAATCCAGCCCTGCGTCCATGGGCAACGGGACCTTCCTGCCTCGGGGACGTTCTGTGCGGTCTCGGCGGTGCCGGCCCTGCCGCCCGGCCCTGCCCCCACCGCGTCCTCCCGTCCGCACGTGCCTCTTTCCCGGACTAGAAAGAAACGGCTTAAATGTTGCTTCTCCTTTGAAGCAGGTAAGCGGCCCCCGGGGCTACGGAAATCCTGGAGAGGAACGTGGTCCCCGCCCGCCACCCCTCTGGCTGCCCGGTCCGTCCGCACGCAGCCGCGGGTGCCCATGCCCAGCACACCCCCGAGCACACGGGCGAAGAACCGACTTCTGTGTGAGGAGCAGCCGCCGCGGGCTGCCGCGTGTGCGCCCGTGTTCACCTGACGTGCCGGCGTCGTCTTTGGACACATACGTGTCCTGCTCCTCTGGGCCGTGCTGGCTCCGTGGCCGTCTGGTTCCGGTCCTCTGGTTAGGACTGTGATGCTTGCTTTGTACCGTCGTCCAGTGCTGGGCAGGGCGCTCCCGGGGAGGGACCCGTGCGATTGCGCCCACCCGCCAGCGTCGCTGTAGGATAAACAGCGAGGACTGGAACTTCGGGTCCAGAGACCCGGTGGTGCTCGCACCTGACCCAGACCTGCCTGTCGTCCAGAGACTTGCCGGCAGCTTCTCTTTGCACTTCTGTCGCCCTCGTGTCCTTCCTGCGGCCCGTTTGGGCCGAGGTGTTTGCTGACCTCTTCAGGGCACAGGGTGGTCCGAGATCCTGGCCCCAGGTCTGGGCAGGCGCTGGTGTCCCCTGACCTCTCGCTCACTTTGGGCCCAAGGAGATGCTTCCCTGAGGGGTCTGCACATTCTCCTGTGGGGAAGGCCCAGGAACGCGTTACTGGCGTGTGGTGGCTCACGGTGTTTAATCCATGGAAGGTATATGTGGCAACAATTAAGTCTTATATAGTGGATAATTGTGTGTAGCGAATGATTTGTGGGTTTTAGTAATAGCTGCTTTATTTATTGAAGATGGCCTTGCCACCCAAGGACAAAATATGCTTTATTTGATGTAATGCTCATAGCAGCCGTCGGGTAGGGACCGTCACCCCGTTTTACGGACGGAGAGTCTGTCTGACAAGAATGCCTTGCCCAACCCTTGGACAACCCCAAAATGGCAGTCGGGCCAGGGTATCTCTGTTTAGACTCCAGCATCCTGGCTCCCGTCCTCGCTCTGTGGTGGCATCTGTCACAATGTCAGTCACTCCCGCAGCTCCGCAGGCCGGAGCCTCACCTGTGAAGCCGGGGACACCCTTTAAAGGGTGGCGAGGGGAGCCAAGGTCATGTGCAAAAACACTTCCGTCTCGCCCGGTTGCTTGCTCGAAGAGACACCAGGTCCACGGCTCGTCCTTTGACTCTGTCAAGCCCTGTCTTCGTGGTTTGGCCGCGGCTGTTCCCTCCTGTGGTGCAGAGGGCAAGGTCGGGGCTGCTCGGGCCGGTGGCCACACCCAGAACTCACTTCTGTCCACAGATTCCTGCTGCCAGTCCTTCCCCAGGCCCATGGTGACCACGTGGCTTTGGTGGCATACCCTGACCACGCGTCTGCGGGTGCAGTGGTGACTGCCACGCACGCCGTTCGTGCAGTGAGCACGTCCCACGCTAGTGACACAAGCCCCCAGGGCCCCGCCCGCCGTTCCAGACAGCCGACTTCGACTGACCGTCCCCAGCAGTCCTGTCCTGGGGTGTGGGCTAACTGCTGTCCACTCTGGCGAGGAGGGGACTGAGGCCAGAGGGGTGAAGTGACTTCTTCCAGTCACTCAGCTAGTAGGTGGTGGGTGGCCCTCGACCGAGCTCTTCACGGGTCCCCGCCACCCAGGCTGCTGCTGAATGGGCTGAGCTAGGGCCGAGGGGTCTGGGGGCAGCCTCTTCGCTTGGCGACAGCCCTCGCCAGGCCATCCTGAGCCTCCCTGCTGCCCCCAAGTTGGTCCCGGATTATAGGCCCAAGCCCCACCGCCAGAATGTCCTTTCCCCCTGATTCCTGGCTGTGGGCACTTCCCGCAGAGGGCAACCGGCACCATAGGGACGGCTCCTCTCCCCCGCCTAGGGCCACAGCACCTGCCCCCAGACGTGCGTGGTGTCCATGCTGACAGCCTGGCATCCAGCCCTCCTCCTGTAGCCCTGGGTGGTCCGAGAGGACTCGCTGCCACCCTGCCGCCCTGTCCTCATCCAGGCCCTTGCCGAAATGCTGCCCCCAGAGCCTTCAGCGGAGTCATCCGTGCTGGCCTGCAGCCCTGGGGTACTGAGCCCGGGCCCGAGTGGGTGCCCAGCCTGCCACCGGATGGACTCCCCAGCCGAGCCAGTGCACATTTTGGCCTCAGCGTGGCCCTGATGACACCTGCTTAGGGAGCCCTGCCAAAAGTGACATCCTCGGTGTGTCCACGCCTCGTGAGGTCACTCAGCCTCACCCCGGGCTCTCTCCACCCCTCGCCTTCTCCAGTGGACCCTTGGCAAGTGCACCAGGAGCGGAAGCGTTGGCCTCTGGCTGCTGACAGCTCTGCCACCCTGTGAGGAACTTTGGGGCGATCACAAGACAATCGCGTGGAGGCAGGTGGCCCAGTGGACCCGGGAATGAGGCCTGGAACCCTGGGGGAGTTGCCAGGGGACCCCATGAGTGAGCTAAGGCCAGGAGAGGAACTCTCTAGATGAAGCCCACCCAACTTCTGTCCCCCAGGACAGCAGGCATAGACCGTGTCCCCCAGGACAGCAGGCCACTGATTTGGGAGTGGCTTGCGGCCAGCAGCAGCCACTCCTGAGCCGCTCCTGAGCTAGGGGCACAGGTGGGGCCGGGGCTGTCCAGAAGGCTCAGGCTGCAGAACAGGGCCAGGCTTTTGGTGCCTGGGGCGCTGCTCAGATGCCCAGCTCTGAGAGGCAGGGTCACAGGTCCCTTCCGGGAGGAAGCCACAGGCTGCTGGGTCCTGCCCCAGAGGGACATTTCACCGTCGGGAGGTGTGGCGGCCCCTCAGTGCTGTTCCTCCGAGACCCTGGAGCCAGGCCCTGGCCCGCAGCGCTCCGAGCGTATTTACTGTGGAGGCGGCTTTCTTGGCAGTTGCTCTCAGCAGCCTTCCAGGCTGGTAAGTCTGGGTCCTGCTGGCCGATCGCCTTCTTCTTGAAGGGGATCCAGGACTGAAATGCTTTCCTACTGCCCTCTACCGTCATTCCTCCTACCCCGTCCTGCCTTCCTGCTCTAGCCTGGGTTTGACTGGAGCCTCTTCCAGCTCTGAAGCCAAATCATGCCTGGCTAGAAACTGGGGGCTCGGATCCTGTCCTCGAAATCACTGAGACCAGAAGAGGGGTAGATTGCCTCTTTCTTTGGGTGACAGGGCGGGAAGGTGGCCACCCCGCTCCGACCCCAACTCAATGGCAGGTATTTCCCCTGTGAACCTGGGTTGGGTTGCAGGACAGAATGAGGCTGGGGAGTCTCAGTCTTTCTGGGAGCAGCCAGTAGGACTGATGTCCATACAGGCCTGTTCAAGCAAAGTGCCAAGGTCAGCATGTTCCACACAGCCTTGAGGCACCCTTGGGACCCAGCAGCAGGATGGGGAGCGGAGCTGGGCCTTCGGCGCAGCCAGCCTGGAGCCTGAGGCCCAGGCCCTGCTCTGCTGCATGGGGCCGGGGGAGTCGTTCAGTCGCTGGGGATCATGGTAGAAGGAAACGGTGCCTTGGGTTCACTTGGTTGTCAGCAAGTAGTTACTGGTGCCCGCTGGGCGGCCCTCGGAGAGTGACTGAGCAAGACAGGTGAGGTCTGTGTCCTCAAGAAGCACACTGTCGGGGAGACCAGGAGGTGGGAACTGCGACATAACCAAGATAACCACAGGCTTCCTGCGAGTAGATGGGTCGGCTAGAGGGTCACCACTGGTCTCGCCCCATCTTCGCCCAGAGCCTCCTTCCCTGTGGGGCATCTGCGAAGGCCTTGTCGGCAGCTTTGGTTTGACTTCAGGAGATGGAGCCCGTCCTGCCAGGAGCATCAGCTCCCTGCTGGCTGGGGTTCAGTACGTAACAGACGTAGCTGCTGAATGGGTCCAAGGCTCTGAGCCCCAGAAGGCAGCCCCGGATGTGAGGCACGAAGGCAGAGGCAGGCAGGTCCCTGGCCGGTGCAGCCGGACCTAGGCCAGGATGTGGAGCCGCCCTTGCTTCTGTTCCCGCCTCCAAGCCTGGCTCGTGGGCTCTGAATGCCATTTCCCAGTGACAGGAACCAGGGAGCTTTGGAGAAGTGGCTGGTTTCAGCTACGGCAGGTCGGCTACAAGGAGAGCCTGGGAGTCTTGTGTCACGTCCCAGAGAAGCACCCAGAAAACAGTGGGGTTATATCTACAGGGCAGGGAAGCCAACGTGAAATGGGCCTCGCACTGGCCTAACACGGACCAGTTTGCCAACAAGAGCATAATGACTGATGGAAACGCAGTCAACAGGAGAATCCAAAAGTTCATAATGATGATACAACACCCAGTGATCACGCTTGGACCCCCAAGGCTTTCACACGTATTCAACTTTCCTATCCAAACTTTTCAGGATGCTGCAATCACCAGAAGCAAACGTTCTTTACAGAATCCCGGCTAATACGTGCAGCAGGACAGGAGAACGACAGTTGGCAGCCTGCTGTGAAATCGCAGTAGGCCCAGAGCGTCAGTGGCCGCTGAAGTAAAACAGGTTGCCGGAGAACCCGCTACCAGATCAGGCTGAGCCAGAACCTACCACCACCCACAGCAGTCCTCAGAGAGGACTCGGGGACGGCAGCCGAGCAGAAGCAGCAGGGATCTGCGTCTCTACCCAGACAGCCGCTGTACCAGCAGAAACTGCCCGGCGTCGTTATTCTGGAAATCTGGAGCCTGCCGAAGCCTCGCAGCTTCCCGGGCAGATCTTGGACAGTGAACGATGACAGCGGTCCGCCAGTCCCAGCTCTGGCAGTTTAGCAGATCCCCGGCCCCGTGGCAGGCAGCCACGTGCCCGTTCCCGGAGCCGCCCGTGAGAGCAGGAGTCCTGTCTGTCCTCCACGGATCCCGAGCTGTGTTCTGACCGCGGAGGCTCAGACGCAGGGGCCGCAGGGCCTTATTGCTGCGGGCCCCTGGCCCTCAACAGAAGCAACCTCCGGGGGGGACTCACGGGGCCACCACCTTTTTTACTCACCCTTCACCCGCGTTTTCCTCTCTTTCCCCTCTGGGATTCAGACACGGAGGACTAGGACGTTCAAAACCAACTGCAACTACGGAGGAGATTAGAAAGTCACTGCACCTGCCCAGGGAAAGATGCAGGCTCAGGAAACGGGCAAGGAAGCCTTAAGGTTGTGCCCCGGCCCCATCCCCGGCATGGGGTAGCCTCCCACAGTAACAGAACGACAGCGGTGGCGAAGGTTGCGGAAGGCGAGGCTGTCATCACCAGCATGAGCATGGCACTAGACGCAGCTGTCCGCTTTTCCGCAATGACAGAAACACACGGCCCACAAAGAAGTGGTCCATACAAAACACAAGCCGCAGAAACCGCCCCTGAAGAGGACCGGACGGCAGGCCGGTGAGACCGAGTTTAAAACAGCTGTCTTAAAGATGCCCAGGGAGCTAAAGGAGCATGCGGGGGAGAGTCCAGAAAACGTTTATGTATTCATAAAACGGAATCACAATCCAGAGATCAAAAACTTACAGGGAAATCAAAATTATTCCAAAGCTGAAAGTGCAGCCCTGGAAATGAGTGCTTTACTGGAGGGGTTTGACAGCAGATTAAACAGGCAGAAGAACCAGCAGTTTATAAAAATCAGATCATTGAAATGGTCCAGTCTGAGGTCGGAGAGAATAAAGACGGATGAAAAGTGAACAGAACCGAAGGGGCCACCGGATAAACTCATGTACGGACTGTGGGAGTCTCAGGAGGAAGAGGGCAGTGAGAGATTATTTGAGGAAATGACAGCCAGAGACTTCACGGGTTTTATGAGATGCAAATATAAACACCCAGGAGGCCAACAAACCCCCAGTAGGGTGAGCTCAGACTCCCCCCGAGACACATTACAGCCAAACTGTCCAAAGCCAAACCCAGAGAGTCTTGAAAGCAACAAGAAATAAGCAAGTCACCACGTAGGAGGGGCCCTCTGTGAGATCATGAGTTTCTCCTCACAAACACTGAGGCCAGAGGGCACGGGGCCAATACATCAAATGGCTAAAAGCATCCTACATCTAGCAAAACCGTCCTTCAAAAGTGAGGGAGAAATTAAGACCAGATAACCGGAAGCTGAAGGAGTCTGTCACCACTAGACCTTCCCTGCAAGAAATCTTCAAGGGACCCCTGCAGGTCCAAACGGAGGGACACTGGACAGTAAGTGGAGGCTCTGGGAAGAACTTATGACCTCGGTAAAGGTAAGTACACAGGCAGTTATACAAGCCACTGTTGTAATGACGGTTTGTGATGCCACTTTCTGTCCTCTGCATGACTTAAGAACTAGCTTTTAAAAAATTAAAAGCCAGGGGCACCTGGGTGGCTCAGCAGGTTAAAGCCTCTGCCTTCGGCCCAGCTAATGATCCCAGGGTCCTGGGATCGAGCCCCGCATCAGGCTCTCTGCTCAGTGCAGAGCCTGCTTCTCTCTCTCTCTCTCTCTCTCTGCCTGCCTCTCTGCCTACTTGTGTTCTCTGTCAAATAAATAAATGAAATCTTTAAAAAGAAAAAAATAAGCTAGTATTATTGAAGTGTCACTTTGTAACTTCAGTTTTTTCTAAATAATTTATAACACAAATGCATTAAACAAAAAACAGTTACTAGCTTAAGCTGTTGGACACACGTAAAGTTGTAAATACGACACTGAGAACTGAAGGGGTAGGGACAGCTGTAAAGGAGCAGAGTTCTGTACGTTACTGAAGCTAAGTTGATATAAATTCAAATTAGGGTTTTATAATCTTGGGATGTTAAATATAATCCTCATGGTTGGGGCTCCTGGGTGGCTCAGTGGGTTAAGCTGCTGCCTTCAGCTCAGGTCATGATCTCAGGGTCCTGCGATCGAGTCCCGCGTTGGGCTCTCTGCTCAGCAGGGAGCCTGCTTCCCTCTCTCTCTCTCTGCCTGCCTCTCTGCCTACTTGTGATCTCTCTCTGTCAAATAAATAAATTTTAAAAAAATCTTAAAAAATATATATATAATCCTCATGGTAGCCACAAAGAAAAAAGTGACAGAATATATATTAAGAAATGAGAGGCGAATATATTCCACCACAAAAAAATCAAGTAAATGCAAAAGAAGACAGTAACACAGGAAATGAAGGACAAAAACCTGTAAGAAATAGAGAAAAAAAAATTAGAAGATGACAGAAATAAGTCCTTCTTAGCAGTATTTAAATGGAAATGGATTAAACTCTCTAGTCAAAAGGCAGAGATTGGCAGGATAGGTTTTATTTATTTCTTTTTTTTAAGATTGATTTATTTATTTTGAGAGAGAGAGTGTGTGAGCCTGCATACGTGTGCATGCTGGGACAGAGGGAGAGAATCTTCAAGCAGACTGAGCGCAGCTGAGCACAGCCCCACTCGGGCTTCGATCCCACCACCAATGACCTCATGACCTAAGGGGAAACCAAGAGTCAGACACTTCACCGCCGAGTTACCCACATGCCTCTGGCAGAATGGATTTTTATAAAAAGATGCACTAAATGCTGTCTGTAAGAGACTCAGCTGAGATCCAAAGACACAAACGGGTTGAAAGTGAAGGAATGAAAAAGGTCAGTCCGTGCGAATAGTGACCAAACAGAGCAGAGCGGCTGTACTCCGAAAAACACACTTTCAAAAAATGTCGTTAAAGATCTTATTTTTAAGTAATCTCTACAACCAATGCAGGGTGCAGATTCACAACCCCAAGATCGAGAGTCAACACTCCATCAACTGACCCAGCCAGGCACAACTGAACAGCCCACTTTTATTTTTATTTCATTTAATTTATTTATATTAACATATAATGTATTATTTGCTTCAGGGGTACAGGTCTGTGAATCATTAGTCTCACACACTTCACAGTGCTCCCCATAGCGCGTGCCCTCCCGGCCGCCCATCACCCCGCCACCCTCTCCCTCCGAGATTAAGAGTCTCTTACGGTTTCTCTCCCTCCCTGGTCCCATCTTGTTTCATTTTTTCCCTCCCTGCCCTCCAAACCCCCCCACCCTGCCTCTCAAATTCCTCATATCAGATATCCTATGATAATTGTCCTTCTCTGATTGACTTATTTCACTTAGCATAATACTCTCTAGTTCCATCCACGTCGTAGCAAATGGCAGGATTTGGGAGGTTTTTGATAGCTGTGTAGTATTACATATATATATATATATATATATATATATATATATATGTATGTATATACACCACATCTTCTTTATCCATTCATCTGCTGATGGACATCTAGGTTCTTTCCATAGTTTGTGAACAGCCCACTTTTAAATAATCAACGATCAAAGAAGAAATCACAAGGGAAATTAGAACATACTCAGAAATAGATGAAAATGAAAACACAACATACCAAAACTATGGGACACAGTGAAAACTGCGCTAAGAAGAAAGTTTATAACTATAAATGCTTACTTTAAAAAAGAAAAACAACAAAAAACATGCAGATTTCAAACAGACAAAACCAAAGATCTCAAATCAACAAGCGAACTTTACAACTTGAGGAACTAGAAAGAGAAACTCAAAGCCAGCAGAAGGAAGGAAATAATAGAGCAGAGGTAAAAAACAAAACAAAACAAAACAAAAAACCAGTGAGAAAATCAATGAACCCAAGAGTTGGTTCTTTGAAAAGTTCAACAAAATTGACAAACCTTTAGCTGGACTAAGAAAAAAAAGACTTCAACTTCCTAGAATCAGAAATGAAAGTATGGGCATTACTACTGATTCTTCAGAAATAAAAAACGATTATAAGAGGGGCGCCTGGGTGGTTCAGTTGGTTAAGCGACTGCCTTCGACTTGGGTCATGATCCCAGGGTCCTGGGATTGAGCCCCGCATTGAGCTCCCTACTCGGTGGGAAACCTGCTTCTCCCTCTCCCACTCCCCCTGCTTGTGTTCCCTCTCTTACTGTGTCTCTCTCTGTCAAATAAATAAATAAAATCTTTAAAAAAAAAAAAAAAGGGTTATAAGAGAGTAGTATGAACAGCTGTATCCCAACGAATTGGATAACCTAAATAAAATGGAAAAATTCCTATCAACACAAAACATACCAACACTAAATAATGAAGAAATAGAAAATCTGAATAGAGCTATAAAAAGTAAGGAGATTAAATCCGTAAAAAGAAAAATGTCCCAACAAAGAAAAAGCCTTGGCTCTAATGGCTTCACTAGCAACTTCTACCAAACATTTAAAGACCTGCCACCAATACTTCTCAAACTGTTCCAAAAAAATTGAGAGAACACTCTCTGTCTCATTTTATGGGACCAGCATTACCCTGATACCAAAGCTAGAGAAAGACACTACAAGAGAAGATACCAACTGGGCAATATATCTTATAAACATTGATGCAAAAATCCTCAACAAAAGATCAGCAAACTGAATTCAACAGCATAGTAAAAGGATCATACACCATGACCAAGTGGGATTTATTCCTGGAATGTAAGGATGGTTCAACATATGAAAATCAGTCACTGTAATTCATCACGGTAGAATGAAAGAAAGGAACACCTGGTTGGCTCAGTTGGTTGACCATCTGACTCTAGATCTTGGGGTTGTGAGATCAAGCCCTGCACTGGGCTCCACACTGTGCATGGATCCTACTTAAACAACAACAACAACAACAACAACAACAACAAAAAAACAAGAAGAAGAGGAAACATGACAGATGAAGATGTTGGAGTGGATGGGGCCCTGGATGTCTCAGTCAGTTAAGCATCTGACACTTTTTTTTTTTTAAGATTTTATTTATTTGAGAGAGAGCATGAGAGCACAAGTTGGGGGAGCAGCAGAGAGAGGGAGAAGCAGGCTCCCTGCTAAGCAGGAAGCCCAATGTGGGGCTCAGTCCCAGGACCCTGGAATCATGACTGGAGCCAAGGGCAGATGCTTAACTGACTGAACCACCCAGGCACCCTCACATCTGACTTTTGATTTCAGCTCAGATCATGATCTCACGGTTGTGAGATCAAGCCCCACATCAGGCTCCACACTGGGTATGGAACTTGCTTAAGATTCTCTCTGTCCCTCTCCCGGTGCCCCTCTCCCATCTAAAAAAAGAATGAAAGAACAAAAACACATGATCATCTTAATTAACGCAGAAAAACCATCTGACAAAATTCAACATCTTTCCATGACAAAAAACACCCAACAAACTAGGCATAGAAGGAATCTGAATCAACATTATGGAAGCCGTACATGCAAATCCCACAGTGACACGCTCACGGACGGCAGACTGAAAGCCTTTCTATAAGATCAGGGAGAAGGTAAGGATGCAAGCTTTAACCACTGCTGTTCAAACAGTACTGGATGTCCTAGCCAGAGCAATTTAGGCAAGAAAAGGAAATTTCCTTTTCCAAATTCGAAAAGAAGTAAAATCATCTTTGGTCACGGATGATACGATCTTATATGTGGAAAGTCCTAAAGATTCCACAAAGAAACTGTTAGAACAAATAAGTCTGCAAAGTAGCAGGAAACAAAGTCAACACACAAAAATCAGTTGCACTTCCTACACAAACAACAAACAATCTGAAAAGGAAATTAAGAAAACAATTTACAAGGGCGGCTGGGTGACTCAGTGGGTTAAAGCCTCTGCCTTCAGCTCAGGTCATGATCCCAGGATCCTGGGATCGAGCCCCCGCATCGGGCTCTCTGCTCAGCAGGGAGCCTGCTTCCCCCTCCCTCTGCCTGCCTCTCTGCCTGCTTGTGATCTCTCTCTGTCAAATAAATAAGCAAAATCTTAAAAAAGAAAAAAGGAGTAAAATACTTGGGCAAAAAGTTAACCAAGGAGGGAATAAATAGACTTGTACAGTAAAAACAACAAAAATTACTGCAAGAAGTTAAAGAAGACAGATAAATGGAACATCCCATGTTCATGGATTGGAAGGGTTAGTATTATTAAGATTTCAGTACTAACCAAGACGCTATGCGCTGGAATGGATAGGCTCTCTGTGTCCTGGTTTCAAGTGTGCAACATCGTATGGGTGACACAGTTGCCATGTTGTATGTTAGATCCCCAGAACATGTTAACCGTCTAACTGTAAGTTTGTAGACTTTGGCCAACATCCCGCCGTTATCCACCCACATGAGACTCATCCCGCCCCCCCCACAGGCCCACCCGCTCGTCCTGCTGTCTGGTCCTTGCAGCCTTGCATTGCCTTGTCCTGCTCCTGCGCTTCTACTCAAGGACACACTCCCACGGTGCTTTGTATCACACCCACACTCTGTACCTTCTCTCTGGCCCCGGGGCTACCCTGTAGCTGCTGAAGCCCAACACAGAGGAGGGGCTTCTCAGCACTCACAACTGTGCAACCTGCACCTGTGTCAGGTTCCCTGCCCTCCAGGACGTCCAGCCGAGAGGGGAGGAAAGTCATCCTGTTCATTCTCTTCCCTCACCCTGGACTCTCGGGAGAGCTGTAGCTGCTTCTCCCTCTACCCCTCTCCCCTGCTTGAAGTTTTTTTATTTATTCAAGAGAGCATGAGTAGGGGGAGGGGAAGAAGCAGAGGGAAAAGCAGGCTCCCCACTGAGCAGGGAGCCCCCGATGCGAGACTCCATCCTGGGACCGTGAGATCATGACCTGAGCCGAAGGAAGACACTTAACCAACTGAGCTGCCCAAGCACCCAATAAATAAAATCTTTTTAGGAAAAAAATAAAATAAAAACAAACACATTCCAACTATTTAAAAGCTCTGCAAACACCTAGAAGCAGAGAGAAACTAGTGGAGTATTCTTCCTAAAAACCTGCTACCCAGTGGGGTAGGAATTAAGAGTTTATGTTTCTCTTTCCCTGAGAACGCTGCCTCATGCCCATTGCCAGAGTGGAGGAGAAGAGCAGGGGCCACCACAACCCTTTCACCTTGAAGGAACGGAGAACAGAGATGAGAGCTGGAAGAAGACCGTGAGGGGACCTCTGGGTGTGAGAACCACAGAGAGGATGAGCCCCCACATCTGAGTGAAAATTGTACTCACCTCCCTGGCTGACCACGAGTCTGTGCACCTGCTGCAGACACCAGGGTAACAAGCAGAACGGAGAGGGATCTAGAAAGGCAGCTAGCTGAGATCCGTAAGTTCACTGCTTTTGAACTGCCTGCGTTCCCCAAATAAGTATCACTGGGTGGGGGTGAGGGGGCAGGTAGAAAGCTGAAGCTTTACTGCCTTGATGGACCAGTGGACATAACCTGGTGCTGACGGAGAAGCTGTGAATATAGGAGGGAATCCTCAGAAACCAGGGAGCCACCGGGATAACGAGCTCCTAGGAACACACTATACTGAAATCCTTGACTGACTGCCAGACTGTACAGGCACAGGGGACTTCCCCCAGGGAGCAGGGTAACAAACCCGGAGCTAGAAGCAGAAGAGAATGAGCAGAGATATTGGCTGCTTGGATAGGGACGGAGGCATATTACTCGCCTTCTTAAGCAGTAACAATGACAACATGATCAGCATAAGAGCATAACAGAATCCGGAGTCACTACAATGTATGACCCCAAATGTCCAATTTTCAACCGAAGATTCATAGACATACAAAGAATCAGGAAGATATGATTCACAATCAGGAAAAACACAGTTGATAGAAATTGACTCCCAAGTGGACTTAGATGTTGGATTTAGCAGACAAAAATTTCAAAACATCTATTGTAGGTATCTATCAGTCGTTAGGAGTGATTTTTAATGAGTGAACAGATAGGGAAACTCAGAAGAGTTTTTTAAAAATATTAAAAATGGAATTTCCAAAGGTGCCTAGGGGACTCAGTCGGTTAAACATCTGCCTGATCCCAGGGTCCTGGGATTGAGCCCCGCATCAGGCCCCCTACTCAGCGAAGACGGAGTCTGCGTCTCCCTCTCCCTGCAGCTCCCCTTGCTTGTATTCTCTCTCCCTGTGTCAAATAAACAAAATCTTTAAAAAATATATGTAAAACAAAAAAAGTAGAATTTTTAGAGCTGTACAGTATGAGAACTGAAAGGGAAATTTTGTGGGTTTTTTAAATGATCTGATTAGCAGATTAGAAATGACAGAAGAGGGACGCCTGGGTGGCTCAGTTGGTTAAGCGGCTGCCTTCAGCTCAGGTCATGATCCCAGCGTCCTGGGATCGAGTCCCACATCGGGCTCCTTGCTGGGCAGGGAGCCTGTTTCTCCCTCTGCTTCTGCCTGCCTCTCTGTCTGCCTGTGCTTGCTCGTTCTCTCTCCCTCTGTCTCTGACAAATAAATAAATAAAATCTTAAAAAAAAAAAAAAAAAAACGACAGAAGAGGTCACCTGGGTGGTTCAGTCAGTTAAGCGTCTGCCTTTGGCTCAGGTCATGATCCCAGGGTCCTGGGACCCAGCCCCGCACGGGGCTCCCAACTCAGCAGGGAGCCTGCTTCTCCCTCTCCCCTTGCTCCTCACAACCTGCTCATGCTCGCTTGCTCTCTTTCTCTGTCAAATAAAGGTGAACGTCTAGACAAATAGAAATTAAACAATCCAGGGCGCCTGGGTGGCTTAGTTGATTTAAGTGGCTGCCTTCAGCTCCGGTCATGGTCCCAGTCCTGGGATCGAGACCCGCATCGGGCTCCCTGCTCAGCGGGAGCCTGCTTCTTCCTCTACCCCCTGTTCATGCTGTCTCTTATGTACGCTCTCTCTTTCTCAAATATATATATATTTTTAAATCAGAAAAGAAAAAAAGAAATTAAACAATCCAAAAAATGGAGAATAAAAGATTGAAAGAAAAATGAACAGATTGTCAGATCTATGCTAACATGTGTCTGAGTCCGAGAGTGAGCACATGGAGAAGGGACAGGGGACGTATTTGAAGAAATAATAGAAAAACGGCCCCAGATTCTGTGGAAAGCATTAAAATTATAGATTCAAGAGTCTCCATGAGCCTAAAGATGGATGAGAACAATGGAATCTACGCCTTGGAATACCACAGTCCACCAGCTAAAAGCCAAAGAGTGAGACAATCTTGAAAGCCGCCGGAGAAAAAGCAGCGGTTGTACGACAGCGAACGGTTCTGTGACCAGCCGCGGGCTTCTCAGCAGAAGACTGGGGCGTCGGACTCGCGAGAAACCGGCGGACAGCTCCACACCCGGCAAAGCCTTCACAAGGAAGACAAAAGAAGGACATTTTCTAGGAACAAAGATGGAATGTGTTCCAAGCAGGTCTTGCCGGTAAGAAGTGCTGAAGGAAGGTGCGAGGGTGTGGGGAGCTCACGTCCGAAGACAGGACGGTCGGAGCGGCCGCCCGTGGGCTCGGCCCAGGGTGGACGGTTCCAGTTCCAGCCAGAAGACGGGAGCCACTCGAATTCAGAGAAGTTTTAGCAAAGAATTATAATTTGGTAAGAGATGGTTAACTCCCCAAAAGGACAAAAAAGAGGGGCGCCTGGGTGGCTCAGTTGGTTAAGCAGCTGCCTTCGGCTCAGGTCATGATCCCAGAGTCCTGGGATCGAGTCCCACATCGGGCTCCTTGCTCCGCAGGGAGCCTGCTTCTCCCTCTGCCTCTGCCTGCCTCTCTGTCTGCCTGTGCTCACTCTCTCCCTCTCTCTCTCTGATAAATAAATAAAATCTTTAAAAAAAAAAAAAAAGGACAAAAAAGAGAACTTTAGGGACTACAGCAATAGCAAAAGCAGGAAAGAGCTGCTCGGGCCAGTGCTCAGGGACAGTGAGAACCTCAAAGAGGGACGTCTGTCCCACGAGGCCGAGACTCAGCGCTCCAGGGCACGTGCACCCCAGCAGCGGCAGAAACAGGGCAGAAGGAGCTGGCCGGAGCTGGTTCAGGACGTGACCCACTGGTTGGCCAAGAAGCTCACTGGCGAGAGCCCGGTGGGCCTCCCGCCGGCTGCTGGCCACGGGCGGACAAAAAGCCCGGGGACGAGAAGAGAGGCTGCCGGTTGGCCGTGGCCTTGCAGCAGCCTCTGGTGCCCTCTGTTGGCAGAGCCCAGCATTGCTCTGCAGCCGAGGACTGTCTACAGGGTCCGGCTCCCGGTTCAGAGCACAGGGCAAGGAAGGGCCCATTTGGAGAGGAGAGGCCACGTGCTGATCTCACCCGCGAGCCGTGTATCTACTTCTACCTTTAAAAACCCTCTTTAAAAGACATTACTGCGGGATGCCTGGGGGGCTGTCGGTTGAGCAGCTGCCTTCGGCTCGGGTCATGTTCCCCGCGTCCTGGGATCAAGTCCCACGTCCGGCTCCTTGCTCAGCGGGGAGCCTGCTTCTCCCTCTGCCTCTGCCTGCCATTCTGTCTGCCTGTGCTCTCTCTCTCTCCCCCTCTCTGACAAATAAGTAAATAAAATCTTAAAAAAAAAGACATTACTGCTTAAAGCAGAAGTAATAGCTTTAAATTTCTTTAAAGGCATTATTGAAAGCCAAAGTAGTAACACTGTACTTGCTGTGTTTACAACACATGTGCTACAGGCGAAGATACAGGGGCATGTCCTTCCAGCCCTGTTTTAGCTGAAGTCATCCAGGACGAATTCTGCCACGTGTTAAGATGCGTATTTGGACCTCTGGAGCCCCCTCTGAAAACACAATATATGCAAAGACATAGCGCTGGAAATCCAATAGGAAAATCATAAAACACTAAACAATACTGTAGTAACGTCAAAGGAGGCAGGAAAAGAGGAACAGAGAAGCCAACAGAGAGGAGACAGCAAACCGGTAGCTCTAAAGGTAACTGAGCTGTAATCACAAGTCAAGCAGGTGGAAAAAACAGCCCGGAGCACAGGCAAACATCGTCAGACTGGACAAAAAGCGAGGTCTGACTCCAAGCTGTGTCCTTGCAAGCAAAGGTCAGATAGGCTGCAAGTAAAAGTTTGGAAAAAGCTCTCCCCGGCAAAGATTAAGCCTAGGGAAAGTTGGGGGTTACACTAATACCAGGGTCCACAGAGCCCCTCCCTGCACTGACTTTAAGGGGAAGCACATTACGAGAGAGAAAGAGGGGCGTTCATCATGTTGAACGGGCCAGCTGAGCGGGAAGACCCGGCGTTGTAGACCGGTGCGCACCTCATAACAGGGCCCACAACTCAGGAGGACGATCTGACACAATAAGGGAGGAGCCGAGTCTGAAACTGTGCCTGGGGATTGCAGCTCTCCCAGTACTGAGCAGACAGCACGGTGAGCCTCTGGCCCGGGGGATTGGGAAGCTCGCAGACTTTCGGAGCCACAGGAACCAGGCTGAGGCCCTGCTGCCAGGAACTGCCCCAGATCGCAACATCGAAGCACTTCCACGAGGACCCTGCAGGCGGCACACCCCTGGCACGGAGGGCAGACACCGGACCTTCCCCAGCACGCTCGCCCAGTCTCCATTTCCGAGCTCTCCCCAGTCTGCGCGGGCCTCGCACCAGCCACCCCGTGGACTGTCATCTTCCCACAGTGGCTGTTTTTCCATTTGCTGATGAGACGGGTTTGGAGAATTTAAGGGCTCCCCCCAAATTCCGCAGCAAGGAAGGGATGCGGGCCAGATCTCAGCCTTGTGATCCAGAGGCCTCCCTCCCCGCTACCGAGCATGTCAGGACGGGCCTATCTCTGGACCTCTGAGCCCATCTCTGGAACCGTCAGACGGAGTCCCCAGCCGGCCGGCCGGCTGCAGCCTGGATGCGGCAGAGCCCTGCTGGCTCTCCGAGGCTGCTCAGGGTCGGAGGGGGAAGCCTCTGGGGGAAGGAAGGGCAGTAGCGGGGCACCTGGGCCACCTTCCAGCCATCACTGGAAGAGCCCAGCCGGGACGCCAGGTTGGCAGGATGAGGTGCTGCTGCCCTTCGCCTCACACACCCGCATCCAGGTCGGGGAAGCTGCTGGCTCTGGAAGAGCCCCGCCCCCGGTGCTTGGGCGACAGTGACCCGCACAGGAATCCTGCAGTTTGTAGCACGAGATGCCCGTCCCCACCCCATTCTTTGGGCTGTCTTTTGAGGGGCTCCTGGGGGAAGTGGAGGGCACACAGGTAACACGGGCCTCTCAGGAGCCGCCTGGGGGGGGTGAGCCCAAGGAGACCTGGGCTCCAGGAACTACTGGAAGCAACTTGTGGGGGTATCAAGGGCCTGTGTGCATGTGGGGGTGTGGCAAGGGGAGCCCAGTGACTTCAGGGTCCTTACTGTTCCCAGGACTTCCTGACAGGTTTGGGATAGAGTTTGGGGATCCCGGAGCCCTCCAGCTTTACCCAGGTGAAGCCCAGAGGCACATCCCAGTCCTGGGCGTCAGTCCACTCCCAGGGAACATCAGCTGGGGGTGACAGTCCCCGGACACTGAGGAGAAGCCCCACTGGTGAGACTCAGGCTGCCCCTGAGCCCCGAGCTCTGGGGTCCCCCTTCCAGTGACCGCCATGCTCAGCATGCCCCCGGAGTCCTTCTGTCTGCATTTGCAGTCTGCGTCCTGGGCGTGCGGAGAATGACTCATGCTGGGGTCTGGGTCCCCCAGGTGAGGCTCCTGTGGAAGCGGGGGGCGGGACACAGGGGACCACTTCAGAGGCTCACCTCCCTCCCAGACATCTGGGAAGCAGGTGAACTCGGGGAGCCAGTGGGCATGAGACTCCCCCACCCCTATGGAGGGAGGATGTCCTGAGGCTGGAGAGGGGCCGGGCGTGGCTCCTCAGAACATTCTGAGGGGTCAGAAACCCTGGAGGCCGCCCAGGGCCTGTCCATACCTTCCTACCTGTGTCCTTGGGCCACTGGGACAGCCAGGGTCAACTCTGGGGAGGGGAGAGAGCAGGGTCCCATGAGGCTGGCCAGACCCCTGCAGAGTCAGGCTCTCAGCTGCAACCAGCCACGGCCCGTTTGTGCTTCGTGTGCACTGTGCAAGGAGCGATCAGGGGACGGTAACAGTGAGCCTGGGGTCCCCGAACAGAAGGGGTGCCTGCCTGTTTCGTAGCCCTCTGCCCCAAACAGACACTACGACGGCAACAAAGGCACCTGCTGCCCCAGGGTCTGCTCCGTGGCAGGGCAGGCGAGCTGGGGAAGGGCCGCTGGCGTGGCCCACGCTGCCCGGCCTGGGCAGAGAGAGGCCGGTGGGGCTGCGGGGGCCACGGTCTCGGGGGCCCAGCCCTGCCCCCCATCAGGATGCCCTGTGAGGGGAGCCCGCATGCGACGGTGGGCAGGCAGGTGCGGGCTCTCCACCCCCACACACCCGGGGCTCCTGTCCAGCCAGGCCCTGGAGCAGAGGGAGTGCCGGGGCCGTGCTCCCACCACAGGCAGCTTTGTGGGTGCGGGTGCGGGGAGCTGCTCCTCCGCCGGGCCTGGTGTGTGTGATGTGCACCGGGGCTACGCCCTGGAAGAGGAAGGTGGTCTCGAGGACGGAGCTGGGCTGTGATCACTGTCTCCAGACCCCAAGTGAGCCTTGCGAGTCCTCCTCTCAGGTCTCCGGGGGGCTCTCCTGCCCCCAAGTCTGCACCTTTGGGGCTGTGTGCGACTCCGGTTCAGGCTCCCCCGTGCCCCATCCCCGGGTGCCGGTGGCCACGGTGCTCTGCCCCCAGGCCCAGGGACCGGCTGCCGGCACATATATGACAACAGAAGCCCAGCACTAAACCCCCGTGGCCTTCAGGCCACACTGGGGACAGTCACGAGGTGGGATATTTTGAAAACATGAGGTCGATGGCAAAGAGCGTGGCTCGGCCCTCCACCCAGACCTCTGGTGCCCTGGCAGCCGTATTTTGGTGACCGAACCTTTTCAGCCTGCAGAGCATGTCGCTTCCCAGAAGGTTTGGACTGAAAGGCCATCAGGCAGCAGCCTATTCTTATCAGCTGTGCAGGGGCCCTCGGCCTGCCGGGGGGCTGGGAGCAGGGCCCCGGGAGCTACTCCCTCTGGGCCTCGGCACTGAAATGCGTATGCCCAGACTCACCCCTTCGTGCGGTGCAGCTCACATCCTCCGCCTCCAATCTTCTGGAAATATTGACTGCCATGTATGGGTCCTCCGTTGACCCCAAGCTGGGCGCCGGTCCCAGCTGCCCATGCTCTGGGGGCCCCCATGCCTGTCACCCTGGGAGGTCAGACTCACAGTGCCTGGAGTGCAGGCGAGGAGGATGTTCCCCGAGAGTTACCAGGGTTACAGAGCTGATGTGCAGCCCAGGAGCCCCTGCTCTGGGTCTCAAGTCCAGGGTACTGCTTTCGGGCTTCAGGAACTGTGGTTGGCCCTCAAAATGGTGGGGCCTGTCTCTTCATCGTCCTGGGCCTGCTTCCCAGCCCTGAGCAGGGCAGGGGTCCCCCAGGGTGGTCAGATCCGACCTGTCCTCATTCCCCTGCAGCTCAGCCCAAGGATCCAGGGTCCCACAGCCTGGCTCATCCCCCAGCGAGGTCGAGGCTCCCCATGCCTGCAGGCTGGGGTCTGGCTGCCTATTCCGGTCCCACCACCTGCCGGGTGGCCAGGCGGAGGGGGTACCGGGGGCAAGGCCCCAGCTATTTTTAGTGCCCTCGGCTCCAAAGCTGCTGTAAACACCACGTCCCAGCCTCTCTCCGTCCAGAGACCTCCCCTCCCCGTTGCATGGCCAGGACTGCGGCTGTCACATGTCCCTGTGAGACCTGGAGGAGATTCTGTGACATTTCCTGTAGACGGTCCTCCTGCTGCAGAAATCCACGCTGTGTCCCCAGCTCCCTGACTAAGTGAGACCACCCCAGAGCTGGGTGTCTGGACCAGGCCACACTCAGGGGTGCCAGTGCAACACGGCCCAACCCTAGGCCCTGTGCATAAGCCGTGTACATCCCCAAGCTGCCACCCCTGCCACCAACAGCTGCTCCACGCGGTGCCCAGTGGTGAGCCCGGGGACAGCGCTTGATGGCACCCATTTTGCATGTGTACCTTATTGCATTAGCATTTCAGGATTTAGCTAAACAGCCCAGGCAACATCCTGCAGCGCGCGTCCCAGGGGCTAGGGGCGGGGGGGCACTCTGGTGTGTGGCTGGCTGTCAGCTCCTCTCCCTAAAGCCTCAGTGGCGCCTGCGTGGGGAGGGCACCCCCGCATTGTGCTCTGGCTTCCTGCGTGGTCAGGGCTGGCCGGGGCTGATCTCTGTGCCATGCTCACCGCCCACCCATCGAAGTCTTTCTGGCTAATCATTCTGTTTTCCCAGAGCAGGTGGGGGCAGGGCCTCTCGCTATCCATTATCTGGCAACAGCAAGACACTGAGCACCCAGGCAGAACATTCCGGGTTTTGCTTGAATTAGCCAGGAAGCAGCAGGGAATGTTTGAGATATGTGAATATTTGTGGCTGTGCAAACCCAGAATCAACAAACAATCACCAGCAAATCAACAAAAATTATACCAACAATCAACAAGTAATAATACACTGGGAATCCGTCGGTAACAGGAGCAGGCCTGAGCATTCTGGTGCCTCCCGGCTCCTTCGAGGCTCTCCCTCTGCCTGCTGGGCGCTGCCATGAGCCCAGCCTGGGCCCCTCAAACCTCCTGCCCTATTCCTGGTGCTCTTTCCAGGGGAGGAAGTCAGAGCTCGGACCGGTCACAGGGCCCACACAAGGGCCTGGAAAACAGAGGGACAGCGAGGACCTGGGCACTGGCAGCTCAACTGGGCGAGGGTCCAGAGAAGCAGGAAGGAGACCCAGACAGAGCCGCTGCAGAGGGCTGAGCCGGTCACTGCTGCAGACTCTCAGGGCTCCGCCGTGAGGACTCCGAGGAATCATCTAGCATGCACCTCAGGGCAGCTGAGCAGAAGGCAGGAGGCTGAGTATTTACCCAGAGACTCTGAGCCAGCTGGTTGAGGATTGCTCCGGCCCCGTCTGCAGGCAGCTGGCCTGGTGGCTTTCCCGGCGCCAGAGAGACCATGGCTGGGATGACTCCTCTCAGCTGGCACGGCCTGACACAGGACTTCTGCCCATCCAGTACTGCCCCCATGGCTATGCAGAAATCAGGGACACCCCACAGCCTGGCCCAGGTGACTTCTTCAGACCACATGACCTTGGAAAAGGTGACACAATGTCAGGGTCTGCTCCTACAAAATGCCCCAGAGGGTTCGAGGTCAACACAAGCCTCTGCTTTTCAACCACAGCAGTGTACCCCAGGACCTCCCAGAAGGGCCCTGCAGGGAGCCTCCTGCCTAGAGCTCAGTGACCCTGAGACCGGGTCTCCTGTGGTCAGGAACGAAGATGTGGTCACAAAGTAAGGCGCCCCGACTTGGGCAAAGCCGGATGGATGGATGGATGGGGACAGACATCCCAGGGCAGGTCCATCAGGGCCCAGATCGGGTAGAGGAATCCAGGGTTTAGGGGGTCAGGGCTCAAAGCAGGTTCTTGCGAGCAGTCACTGGGGTCACAGGTCAGAGGTCAAGAATGCAGACACGTCCACCTGCGTTTCATGCGGTGTGTGCTTGCTGAGCTGTGGGCCTGTCTTACAACTGGGCCGGGGTGGCGGAACGCCGGGGTGGGGAACTGCAGGTGCTGGGGGTCCGCGCAGCTGCACTTCGCTCCCACCTGCACTGCTCTGGAGTTGTGTGAGCCCCGCGAGTTACTTCTCTTCTCTGAGCTTCACGGAGGATGGAAGCTCCTCACTGGGGCAGTGGTCAGTGAGACAATGGGGGGGTCCACCCAGGGCACAGGGGAGAGGAAGCAGCAGGGTGCGGGGGCTACTATCATGGTCATAACTGCCACTAGTAGCAGTAGCAGCATGGCTGGACACACGGCCCTTTCTTCTCCAGATGCTCTGTGTGGCTTCTCTCCCGACCTGTGTCCGGGGCCACAGCTGATCAGCCCCCACGTCCCCTCCTGGCCTCTCGCCACACTCCCCGCTCCCTTCTCCGTCATGGTTTGAATCCTGGGAAGGGCCAGCGAAGCACAACCAAGTGCCAGGCCCTCCTTGTGGAGGCTGGGGACAGGTCTGGAGAGGAACATCGGACCTTGTGTAATGTACAACTTGTGCAACTTCACAGGGCTGCCCGCGAACAGCTCTTCCTTGGAGCTATCTAATGTAGCTGCTCTTTTAACTGCGCTTGGAAGCACGTCAGGCCCTGACGGGGTCTCTTCGGGTACCTCTAGATTCCTGTCCATGTCCTTTAGGTGCCCCTCCCCCCGCCCCGCCTGCTTTCTCCCGGATTTCCTCCATGAGGCTGTGGGCATTTGCTGTGGGCAGTGGGGCGAGGCTCTCCCACCTGCTGGTGCCACTGAGTCGTGTGTGCTGACCGCCAGCGCGGCCCCACCGGCTCAAGGCCTGTCCTCAGGAGGCCCGGGGCAGGAATGTCTGAATGAGTAACCACGGTCTCCTCGAAAGTCGCCTCTCCGCCATTTCCACACCTGCTCCTGCCTGGCCCATCTCCCAAGCCTCCGTGGTGGCACGGTCATCCACCCTGCCACCCACGTCTCAGTCCTGAGCCTCACCTAGTGGGCCAACCCTCTGCCTGGTGCCCAGGCCACCAGAGCTGTTCCTGCGGCCTCTAGCCGTGTCCCATAGCCAAGCCTCCTGCTTGGTGTCTCACACGGCTCGCCCAGCTCGGGCCCTCGGCACCTGGCCCGGGACGCTGCCTCCCCACTCCACTCCTGCTCATGAGACTGTCCTCCACATGGGCCAGCAGGGGGTCCATCCGAAACGCACATCTGACCAAGTCCCCCCTCTCCCATGGCTCCCCTGGACTCTAAGGAAGCGTGCCCTTCCACGGCTCCCTAGGCCTTCAGCACCCCGGCCCCTGCCAGCCCCAGGCTTTCGGAACGGGCCTCCACCGGGCACTGCTGGCCCCGGGCACAAGGGTTATGGGCCAGGGAGGTTCACAGCCCTGTGCTGTGCCCCCCCTGGTGCCCCACCAGGGTTGTATGTGGGCTAGGCAGGTCCCTTCCTGGGCGGTGTGTGAACGAGGCCCTCGGTTAGAAAGTTCAGGACTCAAGCGAACCAGGAGGGTGCGTGGATAGGGGGGGACAAGCACCTGGGCCCCAGACGTGCGGAGAATGAACGTCCGATCAGTACAGCTGGCTTGGCTGTCTTGCCTTCCCTCTGCTGTCTGTCACCATCACAACGGGCTCCGCAAGGCCTCCACTCCTGCCATGAGCAACCCGTGGCCCAGAGAGGCTGGTGGGAGAACCGACAGACGCCGGCCAAGTCCCGGGAGGTGATGAGCTCACCGTCCAGCAAGGCTGATTTTCATCTCCTAAGTATAGACAACATTGCATTCTTGGAATATACATAAATCCTTATTTTGGGGTTGGCCGATTTGTGCCCACATCTGATGTTGACATGGGTTTTTTTTTTTTTTTGCCTGTGTATCTTCGGCACGGCAGTAGATTGGTAAGGCCGGTCACTTGGCCAATGTCAACATGAACACTGGCCTGAGAGAAGGAGAGGGTGGGTTTGGAAGTCCAGGATCTGGGAGTCAACTCCTCCAGCCAGAGCTCACGGAAAAGAGCGGGTGGCCCTGAGAAGTCACTGGAGGACACCCGCCTTTTCATTTATTTTGATAGGTGGGATTTAGTTTTCATTATTTAAGAGAATAGTTCATGAGAGATTTTCAAAAAGAAATGAGATCTTAATAATCTCAGCTCTCATTACAGCCCTCAGCTATTAAATCTGCTGGAAGCTCAAGAGGAGGCTGGTGAGCAGGAGTAGGGACTCGGCACAAGCGAGCGGAAAGCGGCGGGCTCCAACAAGGCGGAGGCTTCATTTCCCCATCGGGGCCTTAAGTGCAAGGGTGAGGGCTGCTCCCCCGGGTGAAACTGTGGGAGGGAGCAACTCTGACAACCACTGAGAGCGGGGAAACTGAGGCATGGCTGGAACCAGCTGCTGGAATCCATGAAGCCAGTGATTTCCAAGGAGCCCTGGACACAGCCTTGCACGGAGCTGGCTTACTCTCACTCTTGCCAAAGTTTTTTTTTTTTTTTTTTTTTTTTTTTTAAGATTTTTATTTATTTGTTAGAGAGAGATATAGAGCGCAAGCACAGGCAGACAGAGTGGCAGGCTAGAGGCAGAGGGAGAAGCAGGCTCCCTGCCGAGCAAGGAGCCCGATGTGAGACTCGATCCCAGGACGCTGGGATCATGACCTGAGCCGAAGGCAGCCGCTTAACCAACTGAGCCACCCAGGCGTCCCTTTTGTTTTTTTTGTTTTTTTTTTTAAGATTTTTACTCTTGCCAAAGTTAACCTCACTCTAAACCTGGGGAGTTTTAGTACCTCAGGGGAGAGGCGGGGTGAGTTTACTACCCCAAGCTAAACCACGCGTGTCCACTGCTTTCACTCCCTGATTCTCACCTCCCTCCTCCAGCGCGCTCTGGCTCACAGGTCATGGGCCCTGACCCAGCAGGCCTTCGACCACGGTGCTGCTGCCTGCTAAGAAGAAATGCCCGAGAAGGGCCCATGGGTGGACCCGTCTTCTCTCCAGATGCCCTGTCCTCACCTCAGAGGCTCCCATGCCCGACCTCCACCGCCCCAGCTCCCTTGGCTCTCCCCCAAGACGTGCCACAGGAGCCTCACTTGCACACGTTGGAGCTCATCACAGCCAGACCCACTGTCCTCACGCCTCCTGCCCAGGTGCCCAAGTGGGACCACGTGAAGCCTCAGGCTTCCCTGCAGCTTCTCTCTCCTCTAATATCCAGTTGGCCATCAGACCTGATGGTCATCAACTCCCGACCAGAGCCTCAGCCCACCTCAGATCCCCGCTGCCGGACGGAGGCTGGGCCTCTGCTCGCACCTCGGCATCCCTATCCTCGGACCCATGACCGCCTTGGTCCACACGCCACGTGGAGTTCCTTTCCTGAGAGTGTCCGAGCGTCCTGTCACCCCTCCGTCACCCACGTCTGCCTGGAGCTCGAAGACAGGATTCAGACCTCCCGACCTCCCGGCTGCCCCGCTGTGGCCGAGGGCACGACATCCCGGGGTCGCCCTGCCTCCGCGCATCTCGGGTTCATGCCCAAAGACAGCTGCTCCCCCGAGCCGGGAAGCCCGGCTGGCCCCGGGCGGCAGTTCCACGCCGGCGACCTTGCAGACCTTCGGAGCGTCGTGGGCGGAGTGAAGGAGCGAATGCACGAGTTCTCCCGAAGGGGGACAAGAGGCCCCCGCCCCGGTACGTGCCAGCGTCAGGGTGCGGTCACCGCGCGGGGGGAGGCACGTGGACACCATCCGGGTGCGGTCACCGCGCGG
>NC_081569.1:142505191-142519701 GCF_022355385.1 Mustela nigripes
GACACCATCCGGGTGCGGTCACCGCGCGGGGGGCGGAGGCACGTGGACACCGTCCGGGTGCGGTCACCGCGCGGGGGGCAGAGGCACGTGGACACCATCCGGGCCTCGCCACTGACAAGGGGAAACCGAGGCAGCGGTCGGCACGGCGGCGCGCAGCCCTCCCGCGCGCCTCCGGGAGAAGGCCGCGGCGGGCGTCCGGCCCCGGGAGTCCGCGTGAGAAGAGCCCGAGGGCCCCGACGTCGCGGCGCGCTCGCCGTCAAGGGTAGAGCACACGCGAGGCCGACCCACGCTCCCGCGCCAGCTCCCGCTTCCCGGCGGCCACGCCGGGGCCCAGCGCGCGTGCGGCTCCCGGACGCCACGGACCGAGGCGGGAGGCCGCGGCGGAGAGGCGGCGAGCTCGGCCTGGAGGCCGCCGTGTGGAAGCCGCCGGCGCCGTCCTCGGGCACCCCGCACCCGCGACCGCCCTGCCCGCGCCGCCCGGGCTCCCGTCTCCCCGCAGGAGCGCGCGCGCGGCCTGTCCCAGGGCCCTCGGCTCCCCACGGGGGGCCGCTCTCCACGCCTCTGCCCTGCCCCGCGCTCGGCGTCCCCACGCTGCGGCGAGCTGACTGCGCAGGCGCTGGCGGCCTCCCTCAGACCCGGCCGTCAGCGTCCCCGGGGCGCCTCGAGCGAGGGCTTGCCCAGCATGCCTCGGTAGCCAGCCGCGCACATCTGATTGGCTCGGACTGGGGCACATGGCCTTGCGAAGCCAATCATTGGCTAGAAGGGCCATCGACTCAGCCAATCAGAGTTTGTCTCCAAGTCACATGGTGGAGCCTGGCCGGCCTCTTCCGCGCGAAGGCTCAGACGCGGGAGCGCCACGCGTGTGCTGGCTCTGCTTTGGGGACCCGGGGAGCGGCTTCTGGGGTCCTGGCGGCAGTTCCGCGGCGGCCGCCGGGCCAGAGTCGGGGAACCCGGAAGACAGGGCCGAGGGGGTACCCCGGAGGCCCACAGCTCGCAAGTGGGGGAGCTGGGGTTCGAACCCGGAGCTTCGCTGGCCCCGCGCCCGCCCAGGAGTCGTTGGCACCGTCCGCGGTAGCGCTTGGGTGAAGCGGGCCGGGCGCCGGCCGTCGGCACGTTCTCGAGGTGGTGCCGCCCTCGCCGCGGTCCGTTTCAGAACCACTTCGTTGCCTCAAAAAGAAGCCGCTGGTCCGGCAGTGGTCACCGTGCCCGCCGTGGTCACCACTAACCTGGCTTCTGGCTCTGGCCCTGCCTGTTTGGGACATTCGACCTAACGGGGCCGCGCCGAGTGTGGCCTTGTGCTGGCTCCGGGTCCACCGTGCCGCGTCTGTTAGGACGCATAGGAGGCTCCTCGGCCGAGCGGCCGGGCTGTTCCCCGCCCGGGGCCTCAGGACCCGGCTGCTGCGACCTTTCCTAGCAGTTTGTAGGGACAGATGTCGCCGTTGCTCTAGAGTGGGTCCCTGGGAATGAAGTTGTGCGTTCCGAGGACGTGAAAGCACAGGCACGTTGAGGGGTGAGTGGGTCGGGTTGTGGTGTGAGCGCTGCAGAGGGACTTAGGAGGCTGGGGTCCCGGCTCTTCTGCCTGGCGACTGCGGGACCTCGGCCAGAGGTCGTCTCGGTGCATCCCCGGGACTGGGTGCTGGAGTAGCGGAGCGCCGCCCCGACAGGGCACCTGCATACCCGCTTCCTTCCTGGGGAAGGAGCCGTGGCTTCTCCGGCACGGTACCGGCAAGGGGTGGTGGTGTCCCTCCACAGAGGACAGAGAGGCCTGGCCTTGGCTCTCTGACCAGCCCCTTTGATCCTCAGAGACAGACAGGCCCAGCCCTCCTGCCGGAACCAGCCCGTTGGTCATTTGCGCTGTAAGGTCTGCCCGGCTTTACCCCACCGTATCCACTTGGACTTGAAAGTGAACCTTAGTTAACTCGGATAAAATAACCATGTAAAGCTCAGCCAGAAATTTAATTGTATTTACTAAATAGCTAATAAATATTTACTACAAATCTCATGGCTCCATGAAATTGAAGACGGTCCCTTCTTCTCGGCTTGCTTTCTTGGCTTCGAGGCAGGGCTGAGGGGGAGAGGGAGGCAGCGGGGAAGGGGAGAGGGAGGGTCCAGCCTGTTTCCCTGTGACCGAGTAAGCGTGGTCCCTCGATTGTGTTTTTTGTCATGAGACTGGATCACTCACCAGTTGCTTTGTTCTCGGCTCGATCATTTTACTCAGAAAGTGAGCTCTGACCACGGTTCATTTCCGTTGCGATTCCAAACCCGATCTCTGTGATTATGTGTGGGAAGCTTACAGAATTTTGCACTGAGATGATTTTTGAATTAACTGAAAATTTAGCAGTTTCATAATTTCTGAATTGTAGATTTTCACCTCCCCTTTTGGTCTCCTAAGTCCATCGCCGTGTCTTTTTAAATCTGAAATTTGCCATAGGCTGAGTCCTCGAAGAAAGATATATGCCCTTGGCATTTAAAAAAAAATTAATGGAAAAGCACTAAATCCCTTCAAATGCTACACTGAAATGTAGTTACAGCTCTTTCTTCATGCCCAGTGAGAATTTAATCATAGCAAAATCTTCACGTTTAATATTGAAATCTTTATCCAAGAGACCCAAAAAGTGTTTTGCAAGGAGCAGCTTGGTGTTTCCTAAACCTGCTGACACAGTTCCCTGACTCTAATGTGATAACAGGAAAGATGACTCTGTGACTCTGACTTTTGCCCAAACCCAAAGTTTGGGGTCCCAGAGTCAGAGCCCCAAGGGCAAAAATCATGGACTGAGGCAAGGGGCACTGCTCTGGGAAGTCCTCAAGGGCTGGTTCCCATTTGCCTCCAGGAATCTCAGGAGGACCAGAGCTTCTGATTGGGTCAAAGATCTCATTTATGGGGTGAGGGCCTCTGGCTATTTACAACACACTCTTGGTTGATGGCCCTGTAGGTCAGTGTGAGCGGCATACCAGAGGGTCAGGGCCAAGGCCAGACCCAGGAGGAAGTCCCCCTTCTTCCCCATCCATACAAGTATAGAGGGTTAGCAGGCCTTTGGGACTGTTAGCTTTCTGTAGCGGGAACTATCAGTGCTTGTATTAGGTAGACGTGCTGTATAACAAACAATCCTGAAACTGAGTGACTTAAAATAATCATCGTTTGTTGGTCTTTGTTTCTGTGAGTTGGCAGTTCGGGCTGGGCTCAGCCCAGTGGGTCTCGCTTGGGCTCGCTCCCGCGGCTCTTCTGGGGCTGATGGTTTTGGGTGGTCAGATTTTCATTTCGGGCAGATGAAGGCTATGGACTGGGGTGCCTCGGTTCTCTTCCATGCGGCCCCTTTGGAAGTTGGCTTGAGCTCGTTTCCATGGTCTCAGTGCTGTAAGAGAGCATAAACTCCAAAGAAAAGCAGTTTTCAAGCCTTTTGCATGGGTCGTCTTTGCTGATGTCCCATCGGCCAAGGCCAGGCCTGTAGCCAAGCCAAGGCTTAAGGAGTGAGGAACAGACGCCTCCTGATGGAGGGCGTAACAGAGCTACACGCACAAGTGCAGCTTACACTCTTTGTCTCTGCCAGGGGGTCCTCACAGCCAACGGCTGACATGTTCAAAGCTCCAGAGAGGCCGCCCTCTTTCTTCAGGGCAGGGCCAGCTGTGGCGTGGCTCGTGGTCCTGAGCCCGCTGAGCTCCAGAGAGGGCTTGGCTTTATTGAGAGCTGCTGCCCCCCTGCTTGGCCCTTTCCCCTCCCTGCCCCACTGCCTCCCCCTTTCCCTGACAGGGTGTCCCCAAACCCCTCACGGGCCTTTGTCCGGGAACTCAGCTGTGGAGATCGTGTTCTCTCAGGACGGTGCAGTGGTATTTTCTATTCCACTCGTGTCTCTAGAGAGTCCCCTGGACACTCCCTGCTTGTAACCAAGAGCGATGGTGGAAGCAGCACTGTGTGACTTCCAGTGGAAGGTAATACAGCTCCTACCTTGTTGACGGGGAGCTTGCTCTTGAAGCCTCTAGCCTGACGGACTGCCCTGAGGCTGCCGTGTGGTGAGAAAGCTCAAACAGCTCTGCCAGCCCCACACCGTGCAGACGTCTCCGCGCTCTGATGGCACCCGGTGGAGAGACCCTCCCCAGCCACAGCTTTCCCGAATTCCTGACCCCCAGAAGCCTTGAGAGATACTAAATGCTTGTTGTTGTCTAAGCCACTAAGTGTCGGTCTCATTGGTGGGGCCGTAACTGGGACCATGCACGGATCTTAGACGATGTCCATCTCCCCGTTACCACTCCCAGAGCCTCTCCAAGTGCTTGGCTCACAGCGGTATCATGTTAGCGGAAGTCCTGATACACTGGGACCCTCCTGTTTGCAGCCAGACAGACCTTCCTTGTTCTCCAGCAAGCCGTCCTGCCCCTCTAACCTCCCTTCTACTAGAGAGTCCAGGAGAGAGGCTTCCAGAACAGTGAGTCTCTTTGTGGTTGCCTAGTCGGAGGGCCAGTGGCAGGCCGGTTAAAGGTCTTTCTTCTTTGCTGGGAACTCTGGAAGTGTGCGCCTTTTCAAAGGAACCAAACTCTGTCTGGGCTTCCTCTCAGACTTCCCTCTGCATCTCCAGCCTTTTGGAACAAGTCCCCAGTCTCAGGAATGCGGTTCTGCAAGAAGAGCTGGAGTTTTCGAGGACCAGGAGAGCGGGAGAAGCCAGGAAGGAGGGGACTCCTGGAGGCAGAGCTCTGGGATTTAAGACACAGTTTAGAGGTGTTGGCGTTGACCACTTACCAGACTTTGCTTAGCAGCTGGGGCGCTAGAGGATGAGCAGTAGGGAGTGCGACACACTCCCTCCTCAGGAGGCTGAGGGCGGTAGGCAGGGGACAATGCGGGGGGGAGGTAGGCAGAGGAGTGATGGGGGAGTGGGGAGTGGCAGGCATGGGGGGGACACATGAGTGGGTACAGGGGCACACCCAGGACCGGATGTAAGGGAAGTGGGGAGGGCACGGTGGGAAGAGAGTCGTGGCAGGGGAAGGCAGAGAGGATGGTGACAGGAATGGTGGGTGGCGAGGAATGGCTGGGGGGGATGACAGCATTTTTTAAAGGATCCTAACTTTGACGCATAGAACTGGATGATGCTATGGGATTTTGCCGATTATAAAAGGTATTAGGAGCTATATGTTAGGCTGTCTTGTTTTGGGGGGCAAATGTCAGAGCTCTTATTGCATTATTAGTTCACTATTGCATTATTAGGTCTTTCCATATATTGCCTAGGAATGCGATAATCATTGCATGATTAGGTCTTTCGACAACCCAGTGGTAGCTGGGCCCTTGTCCAGGGCCAAGAGTCCTGAAGGGCGATTTTAGCAAGTTCATATTTAACCCCGCTTGCAGGCCGCCGTCCAGGGGAGCCCTGAAGCTTGGGCGGAGGGGAGTGCAGAGGAGGGCGTGGGGAAGGTGCGGCCTCAGCCTGCCCGCCACCACCCTGCGCACGGCGCTGTTTGGGATTTACCAGCAGAACAGACTCAGGTATGTGTCAGGTCCCATACCTCCCATGTCCAGTGGGCACTGTGAGTGTGGGAATGAATGAATGTTTCAAAGATACATAGGTGGGCGTTATTTTTGGCTAATCCTGGGGGCAAAATCAATCTTATTTATCCCTAAAAATGATGGGGAAAAAATGGAATCAAAGTTCTAGACAAGCTGGGGGACTTCTCCTGATCCTTTTCTTTTTCTTTCTTTTTTAGATTTTATTTATTTGACAGAGAGAGACAGCAAGAGAGGGAACAGAAGCAGTGGGAGAGGGAGAAGCAGGCTTCCCGCCGAGCAGAGATCCTGATGCGGGGCTCGATCCCAGGGCGCTATTATCATGACCTGAGATTTAACCACTGACCCACCCTGGCGCCCTCCTTGATTCTTTTCTAACATTTTTTTTTTTTCTTTTCAGAATCAAGAGACCTCACATCCACCTAAATCAAAGCATGGAAGGAACATCCAAGTCCTACTTTTTTTTTTTTTAAAGATTTTACTTATTTATTTGACAGACTGAGACCACAAGTGGGCAGAGAGGCAGGCAGAGAGAGAGGGAGAAGCAGGCTTCCTGCGGAGCAGAGAGCCTGATGAGGGACTCGATCCCAGGACCCTGGGATCCTGACCTGAGCTGAAGGCAGAGGCTTAACCCACTGAACCACCCAGGTGCCCACCCCCTACTTTTTTTTTTTTTAATTAATTTAATTTATTCATTTGAGAGAGAGAGAGAGAGCACATGCAGGGAGAGGGGCAGAGGGCAGGGGATAAGCAGACTCCCCACGGAGCAGGGAACCGGACTCGGGGCTCTATCCCAGGACCCTGGGAGCATGACCTGAACCAAAGGCCAACTCCCAGTGGACGGAGCCCCCAAGGTGCCCCCCAGGTCCCCCTTCTTGACCTCCCACGCAGCTTCAGACAGGCCTGTGTTTATTCAAATTGTTTCCTCGCAGAGGACCGAGTCCACGGGAGCCCAGGCCAGTGGTGTTCTTTCCGGGGAGTGGCCTGGAAGCGGCCCAGCCGCTCAGTTTCCGCATTCGGACTCACAGAATGAAGCAGCCCATCAGAGGAGCAAAACCCCCAAACTGAAGTTGGAGTGTCCGACCTTGGTTCCTTCACCATCTGTGGGGGAATTTTCTAGTCTGCCTCATACTCAAAAAGAAACAGCAAGGGAGGAAAGGCCATTTCCTGTGACAGCCATCAGGGGTAGCCGGCCCAGGCTGCATCCTGAGTGCCTGAGTGCCCACCCCGCAAGGCCTCCCCCTGCCCCCCGGCTTGGGCCTCGTGGGCAGCATCACAGGACGGCGTCAGGGACCCCTGCCCCACTGACTCTTAAATCCCCCGCAAGAGGGGAAGTATGCCGCTGGAGAGGCGCAGAGCCTGCCCAGGACCCGTGGGCTGGGGGCCGCAGGGTCCACAGAGACCCCTGGTGGATGCGCACTCCAGTCCTTGGTCCCTCCAGTCGTGTCCTCGAGGCCTGTTGGCCAGCTCCGGGCCCCCTGGCTGTAGGAAGTACAATACAGCTGGTGTTTAGCGAACTCTTGTTAGGCTGATGAAGCAGAGCTATTTAGGTGCCTTGCTAATTACAGAGCAGTCATCAGTGACTTAAGCCCTATGACGGTCATTTCAGGTTTCAGCACGTAGCAAGGTTAGCTCTTCCTGTGAAATGAGCTTATTTGGGACCATGTTAAAAAATAGTAGAGGGAAATTCAAATGTGGTCATTCTGAAATCTCATCTACATTGCAAATCGCTCATGGAAATGAGCGCCTCAGAGCCATTGATTAGCTCGAGGTGTAATGAGAGCATGAGTTTGTGAGTCTGCTGTGTTCGGGCTCCACTGCCTGGGACAGGCGACAGAGGTGATTTGGCAGCTACAGGGCTCAGGAGATCCTTTTTGGCCTCCAGACTGGAAACCACACCTCAGCTGCCTTCCCCAAGAACCGCTCGGAGCCGCCCCTCCACGAGTGACAGCCAGACTGGATTCCTTTGTACCAGCTCACCCAGCACTGGCTTCAGCTCACTCTGGAGGCCTCGAAATGCCCCAGAGTTTGGGCATCCTTGTAATTGATTCGATTAATCCTGGTTTGCAAGGTTTGGGTGAATAGCAAGACACCAGCCCACTTCGGCTGCCCCAGATGCAACCGGCCAGAAGGAACGAAGTCCGAGAAAGCTCCGGTAGCGAGATGTTTGGTGCTCTGGAGAGCGCCCTTGATCGGCCTGGGGTCTGGGGGGCGGAGAGCAGGCCTAGGCTTTCTTCTGTGTCTGCGCAGAAGTGGACACAGTGGTGAGGCCAAGGGGTGGGCAGAGACCCCCAGTCTTCCACAGCTCCCCAAATCCACCTCAAATCCACCATGCAATAAAGGAATCCCACTGTTACGGTCCTTCGGACGCCCTTCCGGACGGACGATCCCATCAGGAACCTCGCGGTGACTCTGGAGCTGACCGGCGCTTTGAGCCCCGTCCTGGATCAGAGTCCTCCGTGGGGAGCTGCTTGTTGATGACGTTTGCCAGCGTGAGACTGGATGAGGGAGTTCGGCTCAGGGCAGGTGGTTCACTCACACGTTCATTCGCTCGCTCGCTCACACGTTCCTTTGCTGAGCCAGATACTTGAATGGCTGCCTGGGGCCTTCCACCAGGGAGAATGGCAGTGACTTCTGTGGCAGCGCTGGAGAGAGAGGGCGCTGACCCCGCAGACCGAAGCCTTCAGCCAGCCGCGGACCGGGAGAGCCCAGGCCCCAGCGTTGTCCTTGTGGGGCCGTGCAGGGAGGGTAGGAGGCCTGGAGCCGAGCCCCATCTTCATGGTTTTCTATTTTAATATAACAAGCCTCATGAATTCAGACTCTGCTAATCTTGAGTGTTTCATCCCAGAATGGGTGGGACTTGCGTTTCTGAGGCACACAAAGGGGCGCCGGCGGCAGGACAGAGGCCGAGAGCTTCCCCGCGACCCTACGAGTGACCCGGAGCTGCGTCTCCTCGAGGCTGGTGGCTCTGGGGATTTCTTCACCGGGACCCACGGTGAGAAAGACCTTTTACCTGAAGACCCACAGGCAGAACCGGCCAGGCAGAACCAGAGCAAGAGTCTCACACAGTAATACACCCCCCCCCCCCCCGGTGTGATGCCTTCTGCTATTTTCTGTTTTGTTCTATTTCATTTTTTGAAAACAGGCTGCTCACTCCCGCTCCACGACATTTATGATGGGGATCGCTGGCTGTGGGTTGAAGGACCCTGCAGCCCCGGTGCTGGGGCGGCCACAACTCTTCCTGTCGAGGCTGTGGGGGCCCAAGGACCAGCTCCTCAGAAAGTGCTTCTCAGTGAATGGATAATGAGGTCTGTCTGTCAACTTCCCATTGCACAGGGCTGGCACCCCTGGAAGTCCTAGGTTAGGTGACATCCCCCCCCCCCAAAATACTGGGGCAGATGTGATTTTGACCCATGGCAATCGATGACGAATACCTGAAATTTCAACAATCCCTCGTACTCTGGGAAAGGTGGGCAGGTCCTTCATACACAGTGATGCCAAGGGCTGAAATACAGCCCAATGCCTTCTGGGCCTCAGGACACCTCTGGGGGACAGGGTGGCCGCATGGCCCCCACTGGCACCATTGTCCTTCACAGCCCCTTGGGGGAGAGCAGGCAGTCTATTTCCGCTCTACAAAAGGGGAAACCCAGGGCCAGGGAGGTAAGGTGCCTTCCCAAAATGATACAGTTAGTCATGAGTTGAGTTCTGCTTTTTCGATTCCTGGTCTAGCATTCTCCTATTCTAGTGAATTCCTCATTGGTTCACCTTCCCTAGGGAACTCATCACCACAATATTTTGGGGGGCCCTTTGGCAAGAAGAGCCGGGTGCCTGACCCGTGACATCCTTCCTGCTGGGATTTGAAGGCCCTATGTCGGGCCAAGGACCCATGTGGAGGTGGATAGGTTAAATCCTGGAAATGCATGTTTTATTTGGAACTGCTCCAAATATGGCCCACGGGAAGAGAGAGTGAAGCATTCAGAGACGGGGAGGAAGAATGTTCTGGGCAGAGGGAACGGCATGTGCAAAGGCTCTGAGGACTGAGTTTGCCTGAGTCACAGAGGCTCCCTGGAGGCCAGTGTGAAGCAAGTGAGTGCGGGGAACCTTAGTGTGTTGAGTTTCCTGGGGACTAGGCCAGCGAGAGCATCGAGGTGGAGGCTGCTGTTTGGGGACTGAACTGCTGAGGTCAGAACTGCTCGGCCTACAGGCCATGTGCTGTGGGTTCTCACTCCCGTGGGGCTCCAAGCATCCATGAGGTTTAGAAAATCTCCATGACGACCACCAGCTAAGGGTGATGCTCATTCCCTTTCTTCAGTTTCGAATGGGGGGCTACCTAGTGGTTTTCCAGTATTTGATGTTATTTCTTTGGAAGAGTCCCAGATGTGGGGTCACGGGGCCAAGAAGGAGTCACGTTTTGGTTTGGTTTGGTTTGGTTTAAACTTAGGAGGTTTATGTTTCTAGCTGCTGGCCCACACCGAGCTTCATTGCCGGTGACCTCATTCACCCCGTAACAAGAAAACATCCTGCTGTGTTCAGACTTGCCTGGTTCTTGGGATATGATTATTGGCTGAAGGACAATGAAGGAAGATCAAATGTAGGGTTAGTTTGGATAGAATATAAGCTGCCAATCAGACTTCACAGGGGACCCCATCTCAGAGTTAAAACCAAAGCGCTCTTGATGACCTGAAAGGACCCGTGTCTCTAGCTCCCCTGAGCCTAAGTCCCCACCCTCACCTTCCTGCTCTGTGAGTTTCTCTGGTTCCTTGGCTCCAGCCACAATGGCCTCCTGAATGTTCACTGACCTCAGGGCCTTTGCCCATGCTCTTCCCTCTTCCTGGGTGCTTTTCCTACTGATTAGCACATGGTACCTTCTTTTCTTTTAGGCCTACTGGAAGCGGTGTCTTATCCAGCGCTTTCCCTGCCTCCTTCCCTGCCCATTCACGCCAGGCCTTCCTCTTCCCCTTCTCTGCTCTGGCTTGCTCCAGAGCTCTTGTTATAAACTCACTTGCAATTTATTTTGTTTTCACCTGCTAGAAGGTAAGCTCCAAAAGGGCAAGCATTTAATTGGTTCTGTGCTGGGAGAGAGCTGGTGGGTCTGGACTACAAGCAGGTCTTGACCGAATGCTCTAATGAACAAGGGGACGGTGGAATAAGTGGCTTTGATCTGGGATCATACGACGTTTCAGGCGTGTTGCCACCAGCTTGGAGAGCTGGGGAAGGGCACCCCATTTGCCTTTCTTCACAGAGAGATGTCACACTGCGGTTTTGATGAATTAGAACAATTCTTGTACTTTTCAAACGTTTTATCTCATTAATCTGAGACTTAATTTGGACCCAATAACCTTCTCCCTCCGCATTTCTAACAAGCAGGGAGGAGGAGAACCCATTTCCAGGGAGTCTGCTGGGCTAGCACGACTGGCCGTAGGTTTCCACCAGCCACTGGTTGGTTCAAGGAGTGGAGGGTGCCAGCTGAGTCAGGAGCTGGATTCCTGGGAAGGGGGTGGAGGAAAGGGGCTGTGATGACCCCGCAGATTGAGGGAGAAGGTCAGTGATCACACAGAGGAGCATTCGTGAGTTTGCTGTGTGGTTTTTTTTTTTTTCTTAAGATTTTGTTTATTTATTTGACAGACAGAGATCACAAGTAGTCGGAGAGGCAGGCAGAGAGAGAGGAGGAAGCCGGCTCCCTGCCGAGCAGAGAACCCAACACGAGGCTCGATCCCAGGACCCTGAGACCATGACCTGAGCCGAAGGCAGAGGCCCTAACCCACTGAGCCACCCATGCGCCCCTGCTGTGTGGTTCTTGAGGCAAATGCTCTTCCCTGTCTCCAGTGAGGTCTGCAGAAAAATACCCCTTTTTCTTGGTGAGACAATCTATTTTTCAGAAGGTGTTCAAGGTCAGGGTGGGTGTGGGGCTCCAGTCAAGGTACCTGTAGGAGGCTGGCCACGCCTTGTGCTCAGGTTCTCCTGAAGGATTGGGGGGAAAGTACCAAAGACGGTGTGTGCACTCACACATGTGTGCAAATCCCAGATTGGGTGTTCCCTAAACGAGGATAACTTCATCTCCCTGAGTGGCCCACAGAAATGAGAGAAAAATAAAACTTCATGTGGCCAGTTCCCCAAATCTCCTACCTTCCCTGCCCTTGTCTGTCACTTGCCCAAGACGCCCAGCAAAGTTTGAACACCTTAGCCATCCTATGCCTCTCCGTGCCCCAGTTCTTTTGCACTTGCTTTCTGCTGCCCTTGTCCAGACAAGGACACAGGCACCCTGCATCTTTGCTGGTGCACCTCTGCCCTTAGCCAGGTGGCGGGGCTGGCAGTGTTGGTTTCCCAGCTCAGTTAGCCCTGCATGGACAGGAGTGGGGAGGAGTGATTTCACACGCGAACCACCCCACACACTTGGGGTGAGGGCCTAGTCCACCATCTTCAGCCCTTCCTCCAGTCCAAGATAGTGTTTTCAAGGTTTTTTTTGTTTTGTTTTGTTTTTTTAAAGATTTTATTTATTTGACAAAGAGAGACACAGCAAGAGAGGGAACACAAGCAGGGGGATTGGGAGAGGGAGAAGCAGGCTTCCTGTTAAGGGGGCGAGCCTGATATGGGGCTCAATCCCAGGATCCCAGGATCATGACCTGAGGCAAAGGCAGACGCTTAATATCTGAGCTACCTCAGTCGGAAGGTAGTGTTTCCAAACCAGGTTACGAACAAACAGAGTGGAGAGGGTCACAACAACAGTATTTACAAAATCGAATGGACTAGAAAATAGAGCATATCACAGGTTTGAGGCGGAGTGCTGTCATACGCTGTGTGTGTACGTGCACACATGATACACGACTGGGTTGTGCTGTAAAATTCACAAAGCTTGGAGGCCGCTTGTCTGGACAGTTGGTTTAACTAGTTTTATTCTGCCGAGAGTCCCGGTCCCTCCTGAGGTTGATATTTCAGTGGGAGAAATTGCCAGGGCCCTGCAGGCAAGTTAGATCTCCCAAGGGGGCCCATGGTCTTTGTGTGGGTGTCACTTGAGGGCCTGATGAGACCCCATTCACTGGCCTGAAGTCCCCCCACTACTATTGCGACCTTCTCTGGGAAACAAACAGGACTGGCTTCTGAGCTGGGGCTCTGATATCTGCGTGCGCGTCTCCCAGGAACGCAGCAAACAGAACCTATAATGCTACAAGTCCCTGGGAGAAATTTCTTTGTCCAGAAAGGGTGTCCGCTTGTTGTTCCACGTTGCCATAGGGAACCGAAGGGGCTGCCCCCGAAAGGCAGAGGAGAGCTGTGATTGGCTCTCCTTGCTGCCCATCACTGCTGCTCCGCCGACTGACACTGCAGAGGCCAGAGGCCCCGCCCCCCAGAGCGGTGGCCCTGGTTGGGGCAAAATTATTCGTGCGGTCCCCTGGAGCTGGGGTTCTAGAACTGCGCGGACAGCTGGAGACGAGAAAGGAGGGGGGCAGGGAAGAGGAGCAGGAGCAGGTCTCACCAGCAGAGGGCCCTCCCGGGGGTCCTGAAGCCCGTCCGTCTCCCCATTCCTAGGGTTGCTTCCCAGCGCCCTGGGAGCACGTGGAGTCCCCGAAAACCCCTCGGAGGGATCTCGAAAACGGCTACCTTGTTGCTTATTTCTAAAAACCCCAAAAAGCCCAGTCTGGAGCTTTTGGGTCAGTCTTAGTTTGGCAAAGCCTTAAGAAGAGCCCTTGCCCTATAGCGTGAGGCAGTAAGGGGGTGAGCTCCTGGCCCAGAGGGTCCGGGACGGTGGTCTGAGGTGCTCTGGGGGCCCGGGAGGAGTCGGGCCAGGAGAAGCAGCCAGGACCCGACCCTTCGGGGTGGGCGGGAAAGGACTCCCAGGGCTCGGGAGGGGAGCCCTCCATGAGGGGACCTCGGTGGCTGGCTGTCTCCGGCCTGTCACCCCGATGTGGTTGCGGGGGTCCTCTGCTCTGAACTTGGGGCTCTGTGCCCTTCGGGGGCCCAAGCGGGGCGCCACGGCAACCTGGGTCTGGGGCGGAGGTCCCCCACCCCACCCGCTGCCGTGGCTGGGGACAGACACCTGCTGGGCCGATGGAGCCGGTCCCCGTGGCTGCCCCGGCCTGTGCAGACTGTCCAGGGTTCCGGAACCTTCCAAGGGGAAGCTGCAGGAGGAGATGCTGGACTTCCTGCCTCTCCTCACATGAGTCACTGGAGAAATACAGGCCAACCCTGGTCTCAGCTCTGGTCAGGGACCTTCCGAAGCCTTGGTGGCAAGACAAAAACCAAGAGCCCTTTCGGGCGCCCCGGGGTTGACTTGTAAACGTGGGGAGAGTTGGCCTGGAGGCTCCCCGAGAGCGGCTCAGCCAGGTGGGGTGCAGAGGGCTGGGAGGACCAGGGGACCCACGGAGGACTTGGGGGGCCGCGGCCTGGAGAGGCGGGCGTCCCTGGCCCTGGAGGCCGCCTCCACCGCACAGGCCGGAGCTGGACGGAGGAGAGCAGCGCGCGGCCACCGGGGTCCCCGTCCACTCGGGACGCCGGGCCCTCGGGCCCACTGGCCACCGCGTCCCCACTTGAGTGAACGCGGCTTCCTGGGTGTGGGAGGAGCCCAGGGAGGAAGGAGAGGAAACTCCGACGGCCCCTCTCAGGAGGAGCGAGCAGAGGCCCAGATGGCCCGAGTCACCTTCGGCCCCACCCACCTGCGCGCGGGGTGTGTGTGTGTGTGTGTGTGTGTGTGTGTGTGTGTGCGTGCGCCGTGTGCGGCGTGCGCGGGGCTGCTGGCCGCCGTGTGAATGAGTGTGTGTGCGAGGGCGCGCGAGCGTGTCTGTGCCCAGGTGAGCGGGAGCGAGCGTGTGAGGGCCCGGTGTTCAGGAATGCGTGTGTGGGAGCCCGCGTCGGCCGGGGTGCGGGTGCGTGTGCTGATGCGGAGCGTGTGTCTAGGGGCGCAGCCTGTGGGAGTGCGCGTGGCTGCGCGGGTGAAGACGGTGACGCCATCGCTCCCGGCCGCCACCGAACCTGCACTTCTGGGGCCCACACGCGGCTGCGTGGCAGTTGTTTTTTTTTTTTTAACCCGGAA
>NC_081569.1:142520101-142540963 GCF_022355385.1 Mustela nigripes
GCCCGGAGCCCGGCGGCGAGTGCCCGGTGCGGCGCCGCCTCGCCCCCCCCCCCGCCGGGGCCCCCTGGCCCCCGGGGGGCTCAACTTCGGAAAACTTTGTCCTCGAGGCCGGGCCCGGGGCCCGCGGGCCGGGACGCCCGCAGCTTTTCAGGAAACGGGGCGCCGAGGCCTCTTGGAAGCGTGAGTCCCGCGGGGTGTGGGGAGAGCCGGCATCGCCCGCGGGGCGGGGTGTGCGCGCCGAGGGCGGGCGCGGGCCCGGGGGTCCGCAGGCGCGGACGTGCGCCCGGGGGCGGGCGGCGGGTGGGTTTCTCCAGCCGTTATTTAAAAGTTTATACTGAGTCATTGCTCTGCAGACGGAGCTCTGACGGATCCCCGAGCGGGCCGCTGCAGTGGCCTCGAAGGCAGGGCGCCCTGGGCTGCCGTTCGGGGCAACAGGCTCGCATCCCACCCCCGATGAGTAGGAAAGGTCGGGCTGGGCTCCGGGGCGGCGGAAGGTGGGCATGGCCCGTGCCACGGTCTTTTAAGATTTCCTCCCGAGGCGCCGGGCTCTCGCTCACGTACGCTTTGCCACGTTTTCACACTGTCACCCCGTCTGGGGACGTGTGTTTAGTCCCTGGACCTGTAGGGAGGGTTGCGTGTGGCACCTTCTCTGCCCTCGGTCTGAAACGCAGCCTCAACATGGAAGTGGACGGACGGCCGTGGACGTGCCTGGAAATTCAAGAGCCGTCCGGATCGTGGGCCGTGGAGGGAAACGGTTGTGTTTCACGTTTTTCCTATTAAGCGCTGAATCAGATTTCGGACGGAGATGCGGGTGTGTGTGTGTGTGCGCGCGCGTGTGCGTGTGCGTGTGCGGTCATTTATTTTTGTGGAGTCATAAAGGCAGTGCTGAGTAGCGTTACCTTACTGCCTCTTCATTTACATTCACAGCATACGACCGAGGAGGAGCCATAATTCTTTTTCTCCCCCCCCCCCCCCCCCCCCGGCATTTGTCGTGAATACACACACTGCTGAAGCTTTGGGAAACGTATTCCGTAATCTTCTCGGTTTCTGTAAAACCTTTATTTAGAGAGATGACGTGGTGGACCGTCTGTCGGTGCTAAAATCTTCGCGTGTCTTTCCCATCCTTGAAAATGGCCTGTTGAAAAGACTGCATCATATGTAGGGGGTCTGGCACAATAGTGCACCGCCGTTCGATTTTCACGTGGAAGGGGGATATGTGCCTTTTCACCCTGTTGGGACTGTCGCGATGCATATTTAGGATTAGTCTAAAGATGAAAAATTCTTCGACCAAGCAAAATAAGCGTTATTGGTGTGGAAGCTGGGAAATATATAAGAACGGGAATTCTTGGGAGTAGATGCTCATGACAGCGGACATCCGGACAGACCTGGGATTCCAGCATCCCTACTTAGATCAGCCCCTGTCATGCATGAGGTTTAAGACATTAAGGTGTCTCACCCAGACGCCATCTGTTCCAGCCGTCACAATGCAGAAGCCAGGAGAGCAGAGAGAACTGACAGGGAGAAGTCCAGCAATTTTTTTTTTTTTTTAAGACGTGAATTTGTCTGTGAGGGGAAAGAAGACCGATTATTTTCCTTGGATTCTGTTCATGCATTTTGGACTCTCTAAGATGGCCTCACTTAGTAGGACAGTGTAAAGATATTTTACAGTGATCTGTTGTTTCTGTTAATACCATCAAAATATTCCTGCTCTGGTTCATGTCTGGAAGAAAGTCCTTCGTTTAACTGAAACATCTGGGCTGCCTGTTGCTCTTTCCCCCTGTGTTTGGGATTTTGATTCTGTAAACACTCTGGCTAGAATCCCTTATTTATTTATTTATTTATTTATTTATTTATTTATTTATTTATTTCTGTGTAAAGCTGAGAGAGGCCTTTCTGGGGTATTGTCAGGATAGATATGCTAATGAACTGAGGGTGAGCATGATGTTAAAGCTGTACTTCAAGAAAGATAAAACCGGCACTGTGGTGTTGCAAGTCTGGGCTGGCTTGAGCAAACAAAGGAAATTGCATTAATTTTGCCCATCTCTATTTTCTCATCTTCATATAGCAGGACTCTCCAAACAGCAGGTGACCTGAACTATCAAGTATTACGCAACAGCTGAGTTTTGTGCCATGGTCAGTTTAAGAACTGTTTATTTGGTAGAGGAGACATCTGGGGACCAAGGTCCCTGTGCTGATTCCAGAGTCAGGACCCCTTGTGTGCTTTTTTACAGGTGTTCGTAGAGGAAGAAATACTATTTTTTTGGGTGAGGGGGGAGAGTCATAATATTGACTTCACATATGGACAGAAACTGGAAAGAGTTACTGAGTGAGAAAGAAGGAAGTGAGGCCAGTGGGTCTGGAAGGTGACCTGAGAGAGGGAGTTGAGGCCTAACTGGAGGTGATGCTTAGGTTTGTTTTGAGTGGGAGGAGTAGAGCCTGAGGGAGAGGCCGGATGCCCGAGAGCAGGGGGGCAGTAGAGAGGTGAACGGGGTGAGGTGTCGCTTGCATCATAGCTGGAAGCTTTGGGTCCAAAGGAGTCAATGGACATAAAAGAAAATGTAATTTTGAACAGAAAGGAAAAATGTAAGAAAACTATGTGTGCTTGAGTAGAATCTATGATTCATAATTAACTAGAAAATACAAACGGCTTTCCCATTTTAAAGAGCCTTTATTGATTGGCTGGGTTTTGCACAACCATATTCTAGAAGAGTAGTGGGTAGGGGACTGACCAACCTAGGAAGAAGAGGTGAGGTTTTTATCATTAAGCAGTAAAATTTCTTTTGGCTAAAATTTGTTGTCTCGCTGTGCAGACACCTTGGGCTGAGGCTGGCAGGTAGTAAATGTAGGTGACTGTGGGTTTCTCACAGCTCCAAAAATCAGGTGGGAATCTCTTGCTGAATTCTATATTCCTCGAGATAAGTGGATCATTAACTGGGAGTTGGGAATCTTTTTCTCATCTAACTTAATGTTCACTTAATGTGCCTCAAGTTCCCATAATATTCTTGTTAACAGAGCTAGGATGAGTGAGATACAGCGCCTGCCTTTAACGGCATGGTCTGCAGAAGTCTGCCCCTGTGTGCCAGGAAGGGAGATGCCCAAAACCACGGGTATTGGACTGACAGCACCAGGACTAAAGCTTGTGGGCAGAAGAGTGGGGAAAGTGGAAATTTACCACCTTGCCCTGGAGGGAACTGACCCTCAGCTGGAGAGGGAGGACCCACCAGGAAGAAACTGAGTAGTCGTCGGCTAAAGTGAATTAGTGGATTGCGTGGAAGACTGGAAGTATGGTGGGAATTCAGCAAAGGGGAACAAGCTTCTTTCTGGCTGGCTGGGGTAGTTGGGGAAGGCGCTGGGCGGCTGTTGGGCCTCTTGCAGGACCCTTAGAAATGTAGAGAGAGAATGTCTCCCTACCCACCCTGTGTTTTCGTGAGATGAGATCTGACAATTTGCTGCCCTTTTTCATTTCTTGCCAGTTAGACACAGTGCTGGTGATGCCGCTGGGCAGTGGATTTCCAGTTGTGATGTTTTGTGTGCTGTCCTCTAGAGCTTAACCAGGAGCTCAAGTGGGTCAAGCGTATGCCGCTGCCAGGAGGCCAGCCTGCACTGGGGAGCAGAGCAGCGGGCTGGCGGCACACCGCTGTGTCTACTGTTTCCATCGTAGGCAGGGAGTCTCCAAGAGTGGTGGTCAGGGAGGGGTGTAAATGTGAATAAAAAGCATCGTTCCTCCGGACCCTCCCCCCAACGCCCACCAACCTACTGCCCCATGATCTGTGTTGAAAGACCTAAATCTCTTTAATTCTCAAGAAATAAAAAAACCGGGTCCTACAATTTCATTTCATGATTTACGTTTTTCTAGGGCTTGTTCTGTGCTGATTTAAACTTTGTGTTTTTTTTGTTTTTTTTTTTTTTTAATGGAGGTGATTAGATAAATTTTTATGAGGCTGTTCTCCCAAGGTTATCAGACCTGCTATTCTGATACTGTGATTTCCTTTCTAATTTAAACACTGACTCTATAGCAAAACCCAAAAGCATGTTTATTGGAAACTTGGTTCCTTAAGTGGAGAGAAAAGCTAAATTGATTAACCAAGTAGGATAATAAAATCTGAGGACAGTAGTAGTATCAGAGTGTTAAAACATGAATCTTCAGGAGTCATGATGGTTATAGTGAAGGTTTTCAGACTGGCTTTGTACTCTGGAAGGTTAATGCCCAGTAGGAGGCCTGCATACACCGGAGGTAATGAGGTACCCATTAGGCCTCTCCTGTCAGTGTTTGTCCAGAGCTGCAAGTTTGGCTGAGCCAAGAGACACACCAGATGCCCACACAGTAATTCCGTGTGGTTTGGCTGCTAACATCTGCATGTGTGCCTAACATCGGGTGTGCCTTGTAGCTGCCTCCCTTGACTGTGCCCACCGGCGCGCACCCCACCCCCGTTCCGGCAGGCTTAGCTCCCTGGTTGGTTGCATTAAGAGGCCTGTATGATGGGAGACTTCATTTGACATTGTAACGTCCCTAGGTGCTTTTAATGACTTAGAAAGAAAGAATGGGGATACTAGTTCTTGGCTTTCTCTGCTCAGTAATGCCCTGAAGTCACAACTTTATTGTAGAAATTAAATTCTGTCCTTTTTGGATTAATACAGCCTGATGTTTGAGACATTATTATAGGGCAAATTAAGTGTTCAGATTTCAGATGGCATTTCTCTGAGAAAGGGCATAGCATGGCTTTAGCGTAGTATGTCTCAGGCCCTTAATGGGAGTCTAGGCCTGTTAAGTTTAGCTTTAATTTTTTAAAAAGGTTTATCTTTTATTTTTTAAGTCATCTCTATACCCACCGTGGGGCTTCAACTCATGGCCCTGAGCTTAAGAGTCACATAGTTGGTGATTGACCCAGCAGGGCACCCCTTTATCTTAAGTTTTAATACAGATTTTATGCTGTACCCAATAATATGTCAGATTTTTAAAAAATATAAACACACTTTGTCTCCCAAATTTTTGAGTACTATTAATTCTCCAAAAACTGCATTTTGTTTGTCCTTAGCTCCCCTAAGATCCCTGAGGGCTCCCTTTTCACCCTACCATGTGTCCCTGGAGCTGTCCATTCCCCAGCTTGAGAAGGGGAGCATCTGAATGCCAGTCCCACCCTCTGTACTTGGGCAGGCTGTTGGTTCTCTCTGCATAGGTTTATCCATCTATAAAATGGGGTAGAAAGCATCATGCACATCATATGCTTGTTATTAGTGAAATGGACAATAAAGCATTCTACTGATGTTAATTTTTCTTTTTTTTTTTAGAGAGGGAGGGGGAGAGAGAGAAGAGAGAGAATCTTCAGCAGGCTTCCCCCTGCTCCCACCGCCACCCCTGTGCAGAGCCTGATGCAGGGCTTGATCTCATGACCCTGAGATCACGACCTGAGGTGAAATCAAGAGTTGTGTTTAACTGACTGAGCCACCCAGGTGCCCCTGATGTTAATTTTCATAACAATAACTACTAATTCATAGGTAATTAAGATGTAGTAAAATAAAAATGTTAAGATCTTAAAATATGAACATAATATGTCCTCGCCTATGGTAGGGACCATAGAGACTTTCTAATTGAATTCCATCTTTTTATATGGGAGGCTTGGAGTTTTGGGGTTAGTGACTGTTCCAAGTCAGGCAAAGCATGGACTGTTCACCCAGACTAGAGTTTTTTCTTTACGTTCTTCATTTGTCAAGATTTGCCCCAGGGAAGCTGCTTGGCCTCTACCCCAATTTAGGAGAGTTGGCAATTATTTGATCAACACACATTTTTTGAGAGCTTAGTCAGGAGCTGTGCTAGATGTCAAAGGCGAACAGTCGGGTTGCTGTATGATGGCCATCCTCAAGGAGCTTCTGGAAGGTGACGAGCCAGAAAGCCTGTGGGTTATGGCACGGTGTGGTAGGTGCTGTGAGGGTAGATCAGAGGTTCTTTTTTTAATTTAATTTTATTTTTTATTATTTATTTATTTTAATTTTTTATTTTATTTTATTTTTTTAATAAACATGTATTTTTATCCCCAGGGGTACAGGTCTGTGAATCGCCAGGTTTACACGCTTTACAGCACTCACCAAAGCACATACCCTCCCCAATGTCCATAACCCCACCCCCCCTTCTCCCAACCCCCTTCCCCCCAGCAACCCTCAGTTTATTTTGTAAGATTAAGAGTCACTTATGGTTTGTCTCCCTCCCAATCCCATCTTGTTTCATTGATTCTTCTCCTACCCACTTAACCCCCCATGTTGCATCACCACTTCCTCATATCAGGGAGATCATATGATAGTTGTCTTTCTCCGCTTGATTTATTTTGCTAAGCATGATACGCTCTAGTTCCATCCATGTTGTCGCAAATGGCAAGAATTCATTTCTTTTGATGGCTGCATAGTATTCCATTGTGTATATATACCACATCTTCTTGATCCATTCATCTGTTGATGGATTAAAGATTTTATTTGTCTGTTTGATGGGGGGAGAGAGAGAGAGCGAGCAAGTAAGCAGAGCAGCAGGCAGAGGGAGAGAGAGAAGCAGGCTCTCCGCCAAGCAGGGAGCCCGATGCGGGGCCCGACCCCACGACCCTGGAATCATGACCCGAGCTGAAGGCTACTGCTCAACCAACTGAGCCACCCAGGCGCTCCTAGACCAGAGGTTCTGAGGAAGCATGGGGTGCCGTGTAACTTTCTGGGGGATTCAGAGGTATTTTCTGGGGAGGACAAGCATGAGCTAAAGCTTGCAGAAGAGGAGAAGCATTGGCTGGAAGAGTTGCATGTCAGAAGGACCCATCAGTCTGAAGCTGTGCCCCATGGCTGTGCTTCAGGGATGCTCGGGAACAGGGAAGTGGCTGCCGTGGGGGCCGCCTCTGTGCCAACCTGACTTTTGAAGTAAGAATCATTCCCATTTTATAGATGAGAAAAATGAAGGGCAGTAGGCCCACTGGACTCTAGAGTTTGTGTTTTCATTACTGTGCTGTGTGGTTAGTTTAAGCTGAATTATAATCCAGTTTTGGATTTTGTTTTTAATTTTGTTTTCTGATTCTAGTGTTTTAGTTTTGCTGCTATGTAGTGCTTTTTAAAGAAATTGTGTATTTCTCCAGCATATGTTTTTCACATGCAGCCTTTACTTTCCTTTAACATCTGTTCTCCTTGTATCGACTTATTTTTCTAGCCGGTATTCCCTCTACTCCTTTCTGTTCTGAGTTTTTTCCTTACGGCAGCAACATTGCATTCAACATCCTTTAACAAATTCCGTTAGGACGTTCTTTACCCTTGCGGTTCAGATGTTTACATCTTGCTGAGTAGCAATCCCAAACCTGATTTACTAATGTGTTTTCTTTCCCCTTTCCCTCTCTTAATTTACATTTAAACTGGTAGTCTAGTAATAATGATAGTATTTAGTCGTTATCTCTTTATACAATTTCACAAGCATTAGCTTGTTAGCAGTGAACAAGTCCCCGAGGCCTGGTCACTCTGTAGAGAGCTTAATGGTCGCAGCCCAGCACCGTCGCATTTCTGCATCTGGAATGTAATTATAGCTACAAATGACTTACGGGAATATAAGTTAAAGGCAAGGAAGCCTTCTCCAGATTTAGCGAGGAAATGATGTTGTTGAGCATTTTGGGGAAGATTTTATGTGGCTTTTCTGCTAGAACTGCTGTGTAGTTTTGAACACAGAACTGTGGGGGGGGCAGCAGATGGTGATGGCTGGGTTGAGGGGAGGAGGCTTGTTGCATAGCCATCGGTTCTCCAGCAAGGGTAGTGAATCCCGGCACGGGGCTGGACTCCGAGGCTGCGAGTCAGGTTTGGAGTGGTAGAGGGTAGGTTCCTTACTTCTTCTTCTTCTTTTTTATTTATTTATTTTTAAAGATTTTATTTATTTATTTGACAGAGAGAGATCACAAGTAGGCAGAGAGGCAGGCGGAGAGAAAGGAGGAAGCAGGCTCCCGGCCGAGCAGAGAGCCCGATGTGGGGTTGGATCCCAAGACCCCAAGATTATGACCTGAGCCAAAGGCAGAGGCTTTAACTCACTGAGCCACCCAGGTGCCCCGGATTCCTTACTTCTTAACCTGAGTTGGACTTTGTGGGTACATGCCATGGCATTGGAGAGTAAAGACCTCATGATTCTGGAGCCTGCTCTGCCTTCTTTAGACCAAGGAATGTTCTGGTACATCTTGGATGGGTCTCTAGTGTTGAGATGACAAGCTCCTAAAAGACATGGCACGTCATCATATTTTCAGTTTGGCCTAAGATGTGCTCAGTAAAAATTAGACCAAAAAAAATTTTTTTTTAAAGATTTCATTTATTTATTTGACAGAGATCACAAGTAGACAGAGGCAAGCAGCAAGAGAGAGGGGAGCAGGCTCCCCGCCAAGCAGAAAGCCCGATGCAAGCCAGGCGCAGGGCTCGATCCCAGGACCCTGAGACCATGACCCAAGCCGAAGGCAGAGGTTTAACCCTCTGAGCCACCCAGGTGCCCCAAAATGAGACAAATTTATGTATGAAATGAGTATGGCTTTGAAATCAGACTCAATTTAAATTCTGGTCCTTCCTTTAGCTAACTACGATGGTATGTTACTTACCCTTTCTGAACCTCAATTTTTCTCATTGATGAAAAGGTAGTTGTGAGGAATAAATGTGAAAATATGAGTGAATGTGAGAACCTAGCATATCATAAGTGGTAATTCCTCTCCCTCTTTGCTTCCTGAGTGATTTCCCAAAAGGAAAACATGCCTTGTTAGCAAGATGAATGACAGGGGGGCGCCTGGGTGGCTCAGTGGGTTAAGACGCTGCCTTCAGCTCAGGTCATGATCTCAGGGTCCTGGCATCGAGTCCCACATCGGGCTCTCTGCTCAGCAGGGGGCTTGCTTCCCTTCCTCTCTCTCTGCCTGCCTCTCTGCCTACTTGTGATCTCTCTCTGTCAAATAAATAAAATCTTTAAAAAAAAAAAAAAAAGATGAATGACAGGCTCTCTTGGGAGTATGGCTTGGTCCTGAGAGCTGTCCTGCAAGGAAACTGTAGAAGCAGTATATGTATGTGTGTGTGTGTGTGTATATATATATATATATATATATATATTCCAATGGCTATAAAAATTATTTGTAATAAAGAATAAAATTATTTTTGAAGATTTTTAAAAATTTATTTATTTGACAGATCACAAGTAAGCAGAGAAGCAGGCAGAGAGAGAGGAGGAAGCAGGCTCCCTGCTGGGCAGAGAGCCCGATGGGGGGCTCGATCCCAGGACCCTGAGATCATGACCTGACTAAAGGCAGAGGCTTTAACCCACTGAGCCACCAAGGCGCCCCAAGAGTAAAATTATTTTTAGAAAAAGAATTTTTGCATGTGATGATTTTGATAATATTTGTATTTTAGTATATTATTATTTAGCAGAATAACATTTCATTTCATTCAGTTCATTCTAGTCTCTGTTCAAATGAACACTTCTTCCAGGAGGTCTTCTCTTAACAGAGTTAAAATAGTCCAAGCTGTCACTCTCTAGTCTCTTACCTTACTTTTTAAATTCATAGCAGAAGGGCACCTGGGTGACTTAGTCGTTGGGTGTTTGCCTTTGGCTACGGTCATGGTCGCAGGGTCCTGGGATTGAAGCCCACATCAGGCTCCCTGGTTGACGGGGAGCCTGCTTCTCTCTCTCCCACTCCTCCTGCTTGTGCTCCCTCTCTAACTTGTCTCTCCCTATCAAATAAATACATAAAGGCTTTAAAAAATAAATTTTTAGCACAGAAGTTTTGTTTACCATCTTAACCCACGTACTCGGGAAGTGCCTGGTGTGTGGTAGGTGTTCAAGTATTTGTATGGATGAATCAATATACTATAGTCTAACTACATTTTCTTTCATTGAGTTTTTCATGTTATTCACATAACATGCAATTAACCAGTTAAGCATGCAGTTCAGTAGTAGTTAGTGTATTCACGGTGTTGTACAACCACCAGCTTGCTTTAGTTTCAGCACTTTCCATCACCCCGTAAACAGTCCTCAAGCTCACTAAGTAATCATTCCCCATGCTCTTTTCCTCCCAACCCCTGGTAGCCTCTAATCTGCTTTCCGTCTCTATGGATTTGCCTTTTCTGGACATTTCATATAAAAGGGATCATACAACAAGTGATTTTTTTTTTTTAAAGATTTTATTTATTTATTTGACAGAGAGAGATGACAAGTAGGCAGAGAGGCAGGCAGAGAGAGAGAGAGGAGGAAGCAGGCTCCCCGCTGAGCAGAGAGCCCGATGCGGGACTCGATCCCAGGACCCTGAGATCATGACCTGAGCCGAAGGCAGCGGCTTAACCCACTGAGTCACCCAGGCGCCCCCAACATGTGATTTTTTATGTCTAGCTTCTTTCAGTTAGTGTAATGTTTTTGAGGTACAGCTAAATTGTAGCATGTATAAGTATTCTGTTCCTTTTTTATGGCTGAATAATATTCTATTGTGCATGTGCATACCACAAATAATTTATCCATTCATCCACTGATGGCCATTTGGGATGCTTTCCCCACTTAGCTATTAGGAATAATGTGTTCAGGTTTTTGTGTTGACATGTAGTTTCATTTCTCTTGTATAAAAAAAACTTAGGAAATGGGATTCCTGGGTCGTACGGTAATTCTGTGTTTATCTTATTCCTGCAAACAATGTACTAGGTTCCAATTTCTGTATATCTTTGCCAACATTTATGTATGAATATATGCATGTATGTGTGTGCATATATATATGTACATAAGCTATTCTAGTGGTTGCAAAATGGTATTTTCATTATAATTTTGTGTTTCCTTAATGGCCAGTGATAATTGAACATCTTGTGATTGTGTGTCTTTTTTTGGAATCATGTCTATTCAGACCCTCTTCCCATGTTTAGTTGGTTTATCTTTTTGTTGTTGGATGAATTCTTTATATATTTTAGATACTAAACCCTTATTAAGTATGTGGTCGACAAATATTTTCTTCCATTCTGTAGGGTTTTTTTTTCACATGCTTAATATAATGCCCTTTGATGCACAAAAGTTCTTAATTCTGATAAAGTCCAATTTATTATTATTTTTTCTTTTTGTTGCTTGTGCTTTTGGTATCAAATCTGAGAATCTGTTCCAAATCTGAAGTCATGAAGATTTATCCCTGTATTTTATAGCTTTAGCTCTTACATTTAGGTCTTTGATCCATTTTGAGTTAATTTTTTTTTAAGGTTTTATTTATTTCTTTGACAGTGCAAGTAGGCAGAGAGGCAGGCAGAGAGAGAGAGGGGAAAGCAGACTTGCTGTCGAGCAGAGAGCCCAATGCAGGGCTCCATCCCAGGACCCTGGGATCACGACCCAAGGCAAAGGCTTTAACCCACTGAATCACACAGGCGCCCCTTGAGTTAATTTTTATATATGGGGTGAGCTAGGAGGCCCACTTCATTCTTTTGGATGTGGTTATACACTTGTCCCAGCACCATTTGTTGAAGGGACTGTTCTTTTCTCCATTGGATGGTCATGGCACCCTTGTTGGAAATCAGTTGGCCATAGATCTTTGAATTTATTTTTTGTACTCTCAGCTCTGCTCTCTTGATCTGTATGACTGTTCTTGTGCCAGTGGCACACTTTTTGAATTACTGTAGCTTTGTAGAAACTTTTGAGGTAGTATGAGAAGTATTGAGTCTTTCCACTTTCTTTTTCTTTTTTTTTATATTCTATTTTTTTTTCTTTTAAGATTTTATTTATTTATTTGACAGAGAAATCACAAGTAGATGGAGAGGCAGGCAGAGAGAGAGAGAGGGAAGCAGGCTCCCTGCCGAGCAGAGAACCCGATGCGGGACTCGATCCCAGGACCCCGAGATCATGACCTGAGCTGAAGGCAGTGGCTTAACCCACTGAGCCACCCAGGCGCCCTATTTTTCTTTTTCAATATTGTTTTGACTACTTGGGACCTCTTGTAGCTTCATATTAATTTGAGGATCAGTTTTTCTCTTTCTGCAAAAAAAGATCACTAGAATTTTGATCAGGATTGAATTGAATCTGCTTTGGGGAGTTGCCGTAACAATAACTAAGTCTCCAGATCCATGACTGTGGAGTATCTTTCCATTTATTTACATTTTTTTAAAGATTTTATTTATTTATTTGACAGACAGAGATCACAAGTAGGCAGAGAGGCAGACAGAGAGAGAGGGGGAAGCAGGCTCCCCACTGAGCAGAGAGCCCGATGCAGGGCTTGATCCTAAGACCCCAGGACCATGACCTGAGCCAAAGGCAGAGGCTTTAACCCACTGAGCCACCCAGAAGCCCCCACCACTTATTTACATTCTTAATTTCTTTTAGCAAGATTTTGTAATGTCAATGTACAAATTTTTCACCTCCTTGGTTAAAGTTGTTCCTAAATATTTTGTTCTTTTGGATATTTTTTACATGGAGTTGTTCCTTAGTCTTCTTTCAGATTATTCATTGCTAATGTATAAAAACACAAGTGATTTTTGTGTGGTGATCATACACCCAGACTTTGCTGAATTTGGTTATTACCTCTGGCAGTTTTCTGGGATTTTCTATATATAGAATCACGTCATGTGCAAATAGGGATAGTTTATCTTTCTTTCCAATTTGAATTTTTTTTTCTTTTTCTTGAGAGCTTGTTTGGAGGTTCTAGCAGGGGAGCGCAGCTACTCGTATACCCTTGACCGAAGAACGGTCCTCTCCTCTATCGGGGAAGGTCGTCCTCTTCGACTGAGCGCGCAGCTTCAGGAGGGACACACATGGAGCGGTGAGGGAGGAAGGGGACACCCGCCTAGCCAGCCAGATCGGCCGAATCAACCCTGGCGATCAATGGGGTGACAGATGTCGCAGCCAGATCGCCCTCACATCCTTTTTTTCTTTTTCTTGACTAATTGCTCTGGCTACTCCTTCTATAGTGTTGAATAGTAGAAGTGAAAGCAGATACCTCTGTCTTGTTCCTGGTCTTAGGAGAAAGTTTGCAGTCTTTCATCATTGATTTTGAAGTTAGGTGTGGGTTTTTTCTTTCTTTCTTTTTTTAATAAATGCCCTTTATCATGTTAAGGAAGTTCCCTTCAATTCCTGCTTGTCTGAGTGTTTTACCATGAAAGAATGTTGAGTTTTGTCAAATGCTTTCTGTGATTATGTGGTTCCCCTCCTTATTCTAGGAGTGTGGTATATTTACATTAATTGATTTTGGTATGTTGAACAGCCTTTGCTTTCCTGGGATAAATCTCATTTTTCCAGAGTGTATCATCCTTTTAATGTTTTATTGGATTTGATTTGCTAATATATATTTTTTAAAGATTTTATTTATTTATTTGACAGAGATCACAGGTAGGCAGAGAGAGGAGGAAGCAGGCTCCCCACCGAGCAGAGAGCCCCATGCAGAGCTTTATCCCCGGACCCTGAGATCATGGCCTGAGCTGAAGGCAGAGACTTAACCCACTGAGCCACCCAGGTGCCCTGATTTGCTAATATTTTGTTGAGATTTTTACATCCAAGTCATAAGGAATATGGGTTTTTAGTTTTCTTGTGGTATCTTTGTCTGGCTTTTGTATCAGGGTACCAGCTGCATTTTAATTTGACATCTGTTTCTTCAGAATTTTGAAAACTGTCCTGTCCTCAGAAGTGTGTGGAAAATTCTAGAAGGATTTTGAAGCAGACAGGATGATGATCATGCCATATACCTCCCTGCTTCCCAATGCACGGCTGCCCTTCATGGCCTATCCTTGGGAAAATCCTGGCTGACAAACTACTGCAACTCTCTGTCTACCAGAGGACAATGGAGGAGGGGACACTGTTCTCAATACCAGGACAGGAGAGAGACGTGCTTGCCATTTTCTGAAAAAGCTACAGATTGGGGCGCCTGTGTGGCTCAGTGGGTTAAAGCCTCTGCCTTTGGCTCAGGTCATGATCCCGGGGTCCTGGGATCGAGCCCCGCATCGGGCTCCCTGCTCATCAGAGAGCCTGCTTCTCTTCTTCTCTCTCTGCCTACTTGTGATCTCTGTCAAATAAATAAATAAAATCTTAAAAAAAAAAAAAAAAAAAAAAGCTACAGATTGTCCCAGGTAATGATTGCTGAGTAACACTGTCCTAAGCATCAGTGACCTAACACAGCAGTAATCTGTTTTTAGATCTCATGGTCCTGTGAGTTGATCAGGCAGGGTTCAGCTGGGTGAGTTTTCTGCTCTGTGTGGCATTGACCGAGGTCACTCACTGGTATTTATCTGGCATCCAACATGGCTGGATGGTTGGAAGGCCTGGCTTGGTGGTTCTTCCCTTTCAATGTACCCTCAGGGCCTCTGCAGTTGGCCCCTGTGCTGGGGTGGGTGGACTTCCTACATGGCAGCCCAGGACTCCTACAATGGGGTTTTTCAGAGAGGAAGTGGAAGCGGCTGACGGATGGGTGCAGCGTGATTCCTGCTCTGTTCTATGGTCCAAGAATCTGCAAGGCGCTCCTAGTTGTGGGGAGAGGGGACACATTGTCTAGCTCTTGTTGCAAGGAGTGTCAAAGAACTTGTGGCTCTCTTTAACCCGCTGTGTTGTGTATGGTGGTTCGATTCCTGTGCTGTCGGCAGTGTGTTGTATACACTTCGTAAGACAGGCTCTTGTGGGCTAAAGTGGAAACTCCAGCTGTTGTGTGTTTTCTGTCTTATGTGAGAAAATGCATTCTGTGTTCTCAACCAAGAATTCATGAATAAAATTTTGGAATGCACCCATTCATAAAATGGTAATTCATAAAATGGTAATAAAATGTATGTTTTATTTACTTAATCAGCAGGCATCCTTGATCATCTGTTTGTCAGGAGTTTTTCAAGTACAACTTTGGGCCTATAAATTCTCCCTTCCTGTTAGTTCATTTTTTATTTAATATATATATATTTTTATTTTAAATAGGCTTCATGCCCAGCGTGGAGCCCAACATGGAGCTTGATCTCATGACCCTGAGATTAAGACTTGAGCCAAGATCAAGAGTCTGATGCTTAACTGACTGAGCCACCGAGGGGCCCCTCCTATTAGTTCATTTAAAAAATTACTTGAAAATTCACTTTCATTTTGCAGAGTGTTGTGAAATTGAAGCTTGTATTTCTGTTTTTTTTTTTTTCCTCTCTCTCTCTCTGTTCTTAAAAAAGAGCTTCATCGAGAAAAAATTAGCCTACATATCCTAAATTTCCTGTGTTCACCCTAGATCATTCTAGTAAATCCCCTAGAGACTTATTAGAATTAAGTTATGGCTGTTTATGTAGAAAAGTGTGGGATAATTTGACAGCATGTGAAGAGGTGTGTACACATTAGTTGTAACACGGAAATCACATTTTCTGTAAACCCTGCTTTCTCAGCCTTTCTCAGCTGATGGTTGCAACACTATTTGAGCGAGCAAATGTGATGAGGTCATAGAAGAGCAAGAGTGGATTTAAATAACGAAACAAGAAATCTGCATCTGTCTGGGGAGTGATGGGTGTGGAGAGGCTAGGCGCCGTCCCTGTGTTCTCTGCACCTGCTAGGAGAGCCGGAGAATGGGGGGGTGGCGGGCGGACATGGACGTGACACACAGCGGATACAGTGCTGCTGTGCCGCCAGCATCCCTGGCCAGGAGGCTGGCCGCCATATGAGCTGCCCGGTCCTCTGTTTCCCAAGCAGACCATGCCTTTGTTCCCAAATACCCACCATTCCTGGGCATCTAACCTCCTCGTCAAAGTAAGCATGAATGAAGAGAATCAGCCTCTTTAGTTTGGTGATACACCAGAGTGCCTGACTCGTGCGTGCAATTTCAGGGAGTCGTGGGAGTTGCTGAATCCTCTCCTGTTATGCCCGAGGTCAAGAGCCTGTGGTCTAGACGGTCTGAGGATTTTTACAGCAGTGAAGTTTCATGCACACACATGCCCATTTCTCGTTCTGCCCTTTTACTGATTCCGTAAGCCTGCTGACCTTTGGCATATCATCAAGGAGAAAATAATTGCTCTTTACAGGTCTTTGGGGTACTGCTTTTGATACTACTTGCCTTTTTCACTCACCATCACCTTCAAGATTCTCTACACCATAATGTGGTGGCTGTGGCCTAGAGGTGACCCGCATCGGGGCTGAGGAAGGGTAATGAAACTGCAGGACTGGGAAGGGCGGTAACCCAGCAGGGAGGCTGGGGCAGGAGGGCGGCGGCATTTCCCATGGCCGGTCATGTGCCCTGGCTCCTCTGCTCCTCTGCTCTGCTTCATATGAACAAGGTGTTTCCTTATGTTAAGATGCTTACTTTTCATTTTGTTGTAGGGTTCTTGGGAACTGCATTGGATTTTAGTCACTTTTGCTTGGAGTAGAATATATAAGGTATAGTTTAACCTGAAATAGCTGTCTGCGAGGCCTGCCCACTGAGGTTCCAATTCTGCATGTGATAAAAGGCTCTTAAAGCATTAATAGCCTTTTTTTTTTTTTAAGGTTTTTATTTATTAGAGAAAGCACAGAGGGAGAAATAGGCTTCCCACAGAGCAGGGAGCCTGATACAGGGCTCCATCCCAGGACCCGGAGATCAGGACCTGAGCTGGAGGCAGATGCTTCACGGGCTGAGCACCCAGGGACCCAGAGCTTTGACATTCTATTCTTCTAAGTCTAACACTACGCATGTAAAAGTTTCTAGAATACATAGAACAGTGGAAAGTGTGGAAGAGTGTTTGTTGGTGCCGGAGAGGTTGAGTGAAGGAGCTGGGAGTCTTGCCGCGGTGGAGGGACGAGATCTGAGTGGGAGTCAGGATCGCACAGGCTAGGCCCCACCATCTTCGTGCTCCTGGCAAGCTGTTTAACCTTTGAAACATCTGTATGCTTTCACGGTAGATGGGGACAGTGGTGCCGTGGTCGTTGTGAAAATAAAATAACAAGCTTTTAAAAATTCACCAGAAAAAAAAAGGTATTTAAACTTGAAGGAACTTGCATTTTTTTAGCCTGGAAAAGAGAAGATAAAGACTGTGTCCATCAAACATTCAGTGTTGTAGCATGTATTTGTCTACTGTGTGCCTGGCTAGGTTGGGGTGGTCAGTGTACTTCAGCATGCTTCTGTTAAGTATATAAGAAAAAACAATTTTTTTTTTAAGATTTTATTTGTTTATTTGACAGACAGAGATCACAAGTAGACAGGCAGGCAGAGAGAGAGAGAGGGAAGCAGGCTCCCTGCTGAGCAGAGAGCCCAATGCGGGACTCGATCCCAGGATCCTGGGATCATGACCTGAGCCGAAGGCAGCGGCTTAACCCACTGAGCCACCCAGGTGCCCCGGAAAAACAACATTTAAATGAACACTGATCAAATTCGGTTTAATGGCATAAACTTTTAGAGACTTCACAGGTGCTGGTCATGTTATGCATATATGCATGTGGAATACTAAGTGAGACACTGTGTGTTCTCAAGAAATTAAGGCTGCCCACTTCAATCTAGAACATTATGCTTTATGAAAGAGGCTTGTGTTGACCAGCACAGGCTGTCCTCTAACAAAATACCAGAGGCCGGGGGCTTGCACAACAGGAGTTTATTCCTCACTGTTCTGGAAGCTCAAGGCCTAAGAGTGAGGTGCCGGCCCAGTCCGTTACTGGTTGACGGCTCTGCTCCTGGCTGGCAGATGGCCCCCTTCTGACTGTCCTCACGTCATGGGGAGAGACAGGAAGCAAGCTCTATCTCTTCTCATTAGAGCCCTTAATTCCCTGTCAGATGCCATCACAGCAGGAGTTAGAGTGCCACTATGTAAATTCTGAGGGGCCGCACACAGTACGTACATAGTAGTCTGCCTGCATTCCCCCCAAATTCATGTCCTTCTCACATGCAAAATACATTCATTCTATACCAGCAGCCCCCAAAACCTTAATATAACCTCTGAAATCCAAAGTCTCATCTAAATGTCATCTAAATCAGTTGTGCGTGAGCCTCGAGGTATGACTGGTCTTGAGGCAGAATTCCTCTCCAGCTGTGAACCTATGAAACCGGGTGAGTTAGGAGCTTCTACAGTGTAATGGGGCAGGCCCAGAATAGCCGTTCCCTTGCTGAACGGGAGCAATAGGAGAGACAAGAGGGTGGCAGGTCCCAAGCATGTCCACACTTAGCCAGGCCAGTTCTGTTAGATCTTAAGGCTTGAGAAGAACTTCTTCGGTTTGATTCTCTGCTTCCTTGACCCTTTGGGGTCTCACCAATTCTGGGTTGGGGGTTGTAGCCTTAAGGCTCTAGGAGGCTACTGGCTGGCCTGTTGAAATCTACGCGATGACCACCCACCTTGGAAACTGAGGAGGCAGCTCCAAGGATCTCTGCATGGTCTGCAGAGCAGCAGAACAAAAAGCGGGGGGGGGGGGGGGGGGGGGCATGTAGGTTACCAATGAGTAAGTTAGCAAGCTAGATACAGGTCCGAATGGGACTCTTGGGTTTCCATGAGGACTGTTACCAAATGAGCCTCTGCAGAGAACTGACAGTAGGGATTTGCTGGGCTGGAGCACATATGTGTCATTCCAGAAGTGACCCGAGACTGGGTGTGGAAGAGGTTGGCTAATTCAGAATTTTGGAAGCAAAATTTGAGTTCAGGTGGCATTAGGGGCAGATTTGCATTGTGGAGGGCCTGTTCCCAGTCTTCTTTGCATGGGTGTGTTCAATAGAAGTGCAGGCCCCTGTGGGGGGAGCAGGCTGCTGACCACTAATTACCCTTTCAGTCTTAGGACTCAGTGAGCGTAATTTAAAATCCACAACTTGATTTGTGTGTGCAGATCCCACTCTCTTCATGGGTTGATACCACAGTGTACCTCCGCATAAGAGCGAGAAGTTCCTTTGTATAGTCTTCTGCTAAATACTTGTCTTTGTGAGCTGGCAGGCAGCAGTCCCTCTGAGTTTCGCACTTTTGTGGTTGTCCTGTAAGACACTGCCTTTAGTGTGCTTTGTCTAAGATTTCAGTGGTTTCAAGGGAGGAGAAAAATGCTTATGACCGCGGAGCCTGGGATAGCTGGGGTATTCTGTCCGTGAGGGATTTAGTAACAGTTCCTGGTCAGGACTGAAAGCCTCCCGGACTCTGGGGAAGTCCTGACCGGGCTCGCAGGCTGCCTTCGCAAGAGTCTTACTTTATCAGTGATTTCTTTTCTCCTAATGGTTTCATGTCAGTGATTCTGAATCCTGGCTGGACATTAGAATTATTAGAAAGAACCACAAAAGCTGGGGGCCCCACTTCGGATGATTTCAATCAGTTAAGACCTCAGAAATCAGATTTAATGGCTATCTTTGAGAAGCCCCGAGGGGATGCAGACACTGAGCCGGGCCTGAGAGCCTGTGGTTCTTTCTCCCACAGGGGGTGAGCCATCAGCAGCACCTTTCCAGGTGCCTTGGAAATGCAGGACACCCTGCTCCACCCCACCAGAACTGCTGGTTCCCAATCTGCGCCCTGGTGGAGTTTTCAGGATTTCCTGATGGCCATGCTCACAGGTATGAAGTCCTGAACAGGCTTTGGGCCAGAGAAGCAGGGTCCCAACCCTGCCTCTCCTCCTCAGTTTGTGTCAACTTGAGCAAGTTACTAGACCTTCCTGAGCCTCAGTTCCCTGGCCACAGCCTCTGGAATGGAATGACACCATCATGTATTTGGTGCCAAGCCTGAGCTGAGCTGAAGTGAGGTTACGTATAATCTCCATTCCCCTTACTCTGAATATTCCTGTATCTTACTGCAGACTGTTGGAATTAATGAGTTTTCTGTGGGCACTGTCCCGGATGTCACTGGCGGTGTCATGTAAGTTATAATATACACACATAGGGCTTCCTTTCTAAAACCCAAAAAATACTATACTCTGAAGCACCTCTGGCTTTGGTTTTGGGTGAGAGACTGTGGAGCTGAGGAGATTCAGCTGATAGGTGGTCGCAGGGGGTGAGTGTGAATCGTATTAGCATGTCTGTCCGTATACCGAACTCCGGCAGTTAACAGGCGTCCGACGAACGCAGCTATTAATACTCCTTTAATTCCTCTGTTCGCGTGTCATCTGGTTTCTTTGTTTTCCAGTACCTTTATATTGGCATGCCAGACTTTATTCTTCAGATAATTCAGTATTTTCCATAAATCGTAAGTAAATGGAATCTGCAGGTGGGGGTCCGTCATCCACTCCGCACGTGTCTGGGCTGGACGTCGTGGCAGTGTGTGTACGACATGGTCCCTGCTGACCAAGAGCTTAGAAATTAGTCCTAGAAAGGGAAAATGTGGAAGGCTTTTTTTTTTTCTTTATGATTTTATTTATTTATTTGACAGAGACACAGCGAGAGAGGGATCACAAGCAGGGGCAGGGGGAGTGGGAGAGAGAGAAGCAGGCTTCCTGCTGAGCAGGGAGCCCGACTCTGGGCTCGATTCCAGGATCCTGGGATCATGACCTGAGCTGAAGGCAGACGCTTAATGACTGAGCCCCCCAGGCATCCCGGAAGGTTCTTAAAAAATAATATTCAATAACATTTCAGGCCAAGAGGCCTGGCCTCCTGGCAAGCTTCCACAGAGGACGTGGGATTCGTGAGGGCTTAGAGGACCCTTATGCCTCAGAGCGAAAGGCTCTCGGAACGTTAGCGCTTCTCCTTTCAGCCCATCAGCACAGCCTCGGGCCAGTGCGGTTTGGTGGCTCAGGGTGTGGGCCCCACAAGCTAGCTCTGGCCCTCTCACAGCCTTGTGGCTCAGGGCCGTCTCTGACCTCTGTCAGCCTCTCTTCTGACACTTCTAAGTGTGTGATGATCACTGTGTGTATGGAAGAAACGTGCACAGATGGCATTCTTTTTTTTTTTTAAATTTTTAAATTTTTTAATAAACATATAATGTATTTTTATACCCAGGAGTGCAGGTCTGTGAATCGCCAGGTTTACACACTTCACAGGACTCACCATAGCACATACCCTCCCCAATGTCCATAACCCC
>NC_081569.1:142541063-142585093 GCF_022355385.1 Mustela nigripes
CCCCCATGTTGCATCTCCACTTCCTTGTATCAGGGAGATCATATAATTGTCTTTTTCCGATTGACTTATTTCCCTAAGCTTAATACCCTCTAGTTCCATCCACTTTGTCTCAAATGGCAAGATTTCATTTCTTTTGATGGCTGCATAGTATTCTGTTGTATATACATACCACATCTTCTTTATCTATTCATCTGTTGATGGACATCTAGGTTCTTTCCATAGTTGGCTATTGTGGACATTGCTGCTATAAACATTCGGGTGCACGTGCCCCTTCGGAGCACGACGTTTGTAACACAGATAGCATTCTTGACTTGGAGGAGTGACCCTATGAAGTCGGCTAAACTTTTGGACATTTTTACTTACGTACCTTTATAAACAGCTCCCACTCCCCCTTCCCTTGTACTTACTTTACTCTGTGGAGACCTAGAATCTTGGGTTCTCTGCTATTCTTTGGTGCACAGTAGTGGACAGTCCTCAGCAGTCCCCAGCTTCCCACGGGAGGCCCCCTAGCGACGGAAGAGTGGTCATGTGACTTGTACCCTCTGCAGGGCCGGGGTGTAGCATTCTGAAGCAGCCTGTTCTTAACACATGGTTTCTGTAGTCTGTTTTATCTGAAATTGGCACAGATTTTACATTCTGTCGTATAATATATGTTCTAGTGTTGCAAACCTCTGAATGTCCTTGTTTATCAAAAGTGACCTTTGGGCTGAGATAATGTGCCACTTGTTCACTTGCTGTCCTGGCGCCCGTGCATGCTCCGGCACTCTGAGAAGCCTGAGAAGGGATCCGGAGCAGAGTCCGCATGGAGACCCATGTCTTGAACGCCTCCATGGCTTGTCCGCGGAGCTAGTTCCGGTCCGCAGAGTTCATTTGCTCCCCATGTACGTTTGGTGCCTTTTGGTTTAGATCATCTTGGTAATTGGCACTAGTTTTGATCTTACTTTCAAACATTTTGATCTGGAGCCCGTCACTGGTGGTCCCGTCGGGGGGCCCTGGAGGGCTGGGACTCGAGGGATGCTTGCTCCGGATGTGAGTGCTCTGCCCCGGGAGGAAACAGTGACGACCTCCAAAGCTCTGTGGTGCAGGGATGTGGGAATCTGACACTACACATATCTCACGCCAGACTCGCTAGCTTGCTTGCAGACAGCGGTGTGACAGAAGCAGCGACAGGAGAGAATGCCGGGATGAGGCCGGACCGCTCCCAGTCCCTGGGTTCTAGGGTGCTGGAAGCCTGCACCTTTGAACAGGGGTTTGGCCCTGGGGTCTGGCCTTTGAACAGGCCCTCCTCAGGGACATTTTGGGGCCTGCAGCCATGACTGCCAGAGGTTTCTGTCGGCCCCTCCCCCGGCTAGTGTGCAGGGGTGCTGAGGACGCACCAGGGAGCTACCTGCACGCGACCACCCCCGTGATGACACCCAGTCTCACACGTGTTAGAGTAGCTCTGCAAGGCCTTGTTTCCCATGTGTCTTGAGGGGCTCTGGTCAGTACAGCATTTTACTTGGCGGATCTTCATCCTGTGGAGGTGGGGAGGCTTGGTAATGAGTTCCCCCACGCAGTCAGGCATCACAAGTAGGCAGGCCTCGGAGTGGGGGGGGGAGGCGGGAAGCAGACTCCCTGCTGAGCAGAGAGCCAGATGTGGGGCTCCATCCCAGGACCCTGAGACCATGACTCAAGCCGAAGGTAGAGGCTTAACCCACTGAGCCACCCAGGCACCCCAAGATTCTCACATTTAAACTTAGACTCTTGCTAAAGGAAATGTTAGCATTTCTTGATATCATGGTTCAAAACCCTGCCAGGATGGGGTGTGTGTGTGTGTGTGTGTGTGTGTGTGTGTGTGTGTGTAAGCACCTGTTTTGCTTTCGGTTTCACTAGAGGATGTAATTTGGGCCAGTTGTTTTTGAGTGAGCATTTCAAACTTAGAATTTGATCCCTGTTTCCTTGGCTGTATTAATAATAGGAAAAGACCACTTGGTCATAGATAATTGTTCTCCCCAGGGGCATGTCTAGAAACTTGTTTGTGGGGGTGGAAATGGGGGAGGCTACTGGTATCTGGGGAGAGCAGACCAGGGATGCTGTAACGTCCTGCAGTTTCCCCCATGACAAAGAATTACTGGCCCAACATGGCAGTACTGCTGAGGTTGAGAAACCTGGTGTAGATGGTCAGAAACGTTCTTTCCTTGATTTCCAGGAGATACATGATGATTAAGATTCAATATTTTTGCAAGGTGAGGTGCTTTCTACAAAAATTCAATCTTTAGTCATTGCATGAAATCTTAAGGAGTAAAAAAAAAATCTTTTAACCTAGTGAGCATCTACTCGAAGAATGTATTACAGTCAGCCGAGGGAACTGGGAGGTCAGAGTGCCCTCAGTGGAAGCCCAGATGTCCATTAGTCTGTTTGGATAAACTCCCCCTGAGATACCGTAATTTACATTGAAACTTTAGTTAGCGGGATGGGAATTTTTGAGAAGGTACCATTAGAAAAATAAAAGAATTTTCCAGCTGTGGTTCCCAAGTTCCCCAGACTTGTCTTTAACCCATAGCTCTCTTTGAGTTTTAGCCCATGTATTTACTTAAAAGCTGTTGACGAGTCCTCAGTGTGTGCCAGCCACCATGCTAAGTGCCAGGGACACAGCAAGAAACGATGTAGGCAGCTTCTCGTCCTCATGAAGCTCATGGAGCCTGTGTGGTTCGGCAGGGCTTGAGGACAGATCGAGATGTCCAGGTGCTGCTTCCAGAATAGAGCAGGTTTGGTGGGTAGGGGGTGAACTGAGAGTGGGGCACTTGCGGTGGCTGGTCTTGGAGCTTGCTGGTGAGAGCCTTGCAGGACGGCGTTTTGTCTACGAGCCCCAAGCAGGAGTGACCAGATGCGACTTAGGCTACTTGTTGTTTTCACTTAGATGGCGCCTAACCTGTCCCCAGTGAACTCTGAACCCCGATCCTTTCTACCCATACCCAGTCACTTCACTGAGAACACTGGGCAGTGCTCCTTGACCCCTGCCCTTGTTTCCCATTCTGTCTGTGGCACTCAGGCCTGTGTCCTGCTTTTCCCCACCTCCCGGGTTCCCAGCCAGGTCCAGGCCTCTTGCCCGTGTCCGTGGCCCCTGACTGGTCTCTCCACTTGTCCCGGGTTACTTCAGGCCTTTCCCCACATAGCTGCCACTGAGAGCTTTTAGGAACGTAGGTTCCTCCTGTCCTTCACTGAAAACCCTTTAGTGGCTTCCCACGGCGCTCAGAAAATACAGCATCCCTCCTCGCTAGGCCCTGGACAGCCCTTCCTGACCGAGCTCCAGATGATCTAGCCTCTCTGTGGGCTGCTTCCCAAAGAACCTGCCTGCTCAAAGGTTGTGTCCACCCTCCTCTGAACTACCCTGGCCTGCCCTGCCTGGGTGTTCATCCCTCTTCCTCTGTGGTGGGGGCGGGGCGGGGGGCGCTGGAACCTGTCTTCCTGCCCCTGCATGCTGGATTCCCATTGCCCTGTTTCCTGCAGGTGCCCTCAGATGTCCACGCAGTGCCGAGCCCTCTTCTGTTGGCCATCTTTAGTTGAGAGATCACTCACCTGGCCGCGTGTCACGTGGAGGAGGAGGAGGTGATTCACAGGGACCCACCCTCCTTCCCGCAGAGCTGGGGTTTTTGCATAGGGGATTTTTCTGTCAGTTATTTTTTCCTCACCTTTTGGAGTATTAAAAAAGCAGAGGCTATAGGGTGTGTGTGCAGAGGGGGCAGTGACCACACGTCCCGGGAGTTCTCTGATCCCTGCGGCTGGCTCATACTCCTCCCTGTTTTCAGTACAGAAAGATCGCTAAGTACTGATTCTGTCAGTAAGCTTTTAAAGTAAAGCACGGTGAGCTGCTCCGTCTTCTTACTACAAAACAGGAAATGGACAACGAGTTCCCCAGTCTGGCACAATCACTCCAGCAGGCATGCTGGTGTGCAAGGAAGTCAGGGTGGTACACCTCTGTGCCGGGCTGGGTCTTCAGACAGGCCCTGGGTAAAGTTCAGGTGGACACGGAAGAACACGCACCCCAGGGATTGCCGTGGAATAATAGGGTGCTATTCGGCTCCATCTTTTGGATGAGCAGGATGTAGGAAGTAGACACAAAGAATTTGTTTGGCCTTGTTCCATCTTTGCCACAGGCTGACACTGGAGAATTCTTAAGTTTCCACATAGAAAATGAATATGAAAGAAGGCCCATACCAGTCAGGAGGTAGAGGGGTTCCCAGGAGGCTTCTGAGAGAAGGACATGCCTACGAAGTTATTTAAGATGATTGGTGGCAGAGAAACTTCTGAATTTGTCTGGCAGGTGGATCCCAGACATAGAGCCATTTTACAAGAAGTAATAAGCTGGAAGTACTGAAAATACATTTTCCTAACAAGGGAAAACACATCCTCATAACAGCTGATTGAAGTTTCTAGAAAAATTTGAGTCCTGGTCTCAATTTTGATTGTTTAGAGCTTGGTGATAAGGTTGTGTGGGTTTTTGTTTTTGCTTTTGTTTTTTTTTTAAGCTTACATTTCTCCTGGAAATTGAATCTAAACCATGTAAGGATTATTTTTAGGTTCTGTAATAAAATTTTTCACATCATAGAATTTTAAAGACCTGTGTGGACGGGAACAGGTCTTTGAATGAAAACCTCAGTTTGGGGGCACATGGGTGGCTCAGTGGGTTAAAGCCTCTGCCTTCGGCTCAGGCCATGATCTCAGGGTCCTGGGATCGAGCCCCACATTGGGTTCTCTGCTAGGCAGGGAGCCTCTTCCCCCTCTCTCACTGCCTGCCTTCCTGCCTACTTGTGATCTCTCTCTGTCAAATAAATAAATAAAATCCTAAAAAAGAAAAAGAAAAACAAAACTCAGTTTGGCTTGAAAAGTTCATCTAATAGAAAAAAAACCAAGGAGGTTCACCCATCTAACTCCAGTCTTCACGTGTTCAGGAAGCTCCTCAGAAATCTGCTTTACCAAAAACAAATTCTTAGCAACTTGTGATAGAAAATGCTTAAATAAGCAGTTTTAAATTTAACATACTGTACTTAAATCAATTTAAAAGATTCATGGACAAAGCACTTTATATGTATTACATGTAATACATATATATAATATGTAATACATATAATATGTAATACATATTACTTTATATGTATTATATGTTATATATATATATATATATATATATATATATATATATATATATTAGTGTTATATAGTAGGTGACATAGGGCTGAAAGAGATTTTTCTTGCCTGCAGAGAACATGCAGTCTGAGGATGGGCTGGCGTGACGGTGCGAGCCGTCAGGCAAGGCAGAATAGTGCAGAAGGTATCACAGAGGACTGGTATTAGTAGCCACAGTGGAAATAGTGGCAGAAACATCAGAGAACGGGCTATCAGAGAACAGTGTGGGAGTAATGGTCTCTAAAGCAGAGGTTGGCAAACTACAGGTCTAAAAATGTTTTTTATGTTTTTAATGGATTGTAAAAATAAGCAAGAAAGTGGAACAGAGACCATCTGGCCCTTTATAGAAGAAGGTTGGCTGACTCTTGGGTTAAGGGGTCAAGAAGTGCTTTACAAAAACTAAAATTTGAGGGGTACCTAGGTGGCTCAGTGGGTTAAAGCCTCTGCCTTCCGCTCAGGTCATGATCCCATGGTCCTGGGATTGAGCCCCACATCGGGCTCCCTGCTCAGTGGGGAGCCTCTCTGCCTACTTGTGATCTCTGTCTGTCAAATAAATAAAAATAAAATCCTGGGAAAAAACCCTAAAATTTGAGGTGAGATATATATATATATATATTTATATTTAAGATATCACCTATTTATTTGACACAGCAAGAGATAGATCACAAGTAGGCAGAGCAGCAGGTAGAGGGAGAGGGAGAAGCAGGCTCCCCCCACACTTAGGTAGCCGAAGGCAGAGGCTTTAACCCACTGAGCTCCCCAGGTGCCCCTTGAGCTGGTATTTTATGGGATAAAAATAACATTTTGATTTTCAGGGCAGCAGGTTGAGGGTGGAGGTATTGCTGTGGGAGGGCCAAAGTGAGAAAGGACCTGGTGGGGGGTGCAAAAGTACTACTGCGGTGGAGGTTGGGGGTGCTTAGAGTTTCCTGAATATGTGATGACAATCACAGCTTCTCTCTCTCTTTTTGAAAGAATTTGAGAGAGGACAAGCAGGAGGAGTGGCAGAGAGGGAGGGAGAGGCAGTCCCCTCTTGAGCAGGGAGCCCGGTGTGCAGGGCTCTATCCCAGGACCCTGGGATCATGACCTGAGCTGAAGGCAGGTGCTTAACAACTGAGCCAGTCAGGTGCCCCATTACAGTCCTCTTAAGTGATAGTTCTCAAGTGAGATGTGAACCATCAAAAACTTCTGAGTAGGAGAATGTCAGTGCCGTAATTAGAGTTGATGGTGAGACATCGAGGTAAGTATTCCATTTTTTCTGGGATACGCTCTCCTGAACTATTCTCTACAAGTGGTTGGGTCACTTAACCGGCCACTGCCTCTATGGTGCTTGTGTACATGGGTCCAGAATTCCCAGTTTAAGGCTGAAGATTGGTTGATGTGCTTCTCATGCTTATTTACATTTTCTGGGCAGCAGAGAACAGTTGTGAGGTCTCCGTGATCCCGTGAATTGAGGACTTGAGGGAATCTCTAAAAAGGTAGAAAAATTCTTGCTGAAGTCAGTAATTGTATTTAAGCTGTGAATTTTTGCAAAGAGAGTTTAAAATTCATATACTTTTTCAAAATCAGCCTACCTAGGTGTGGTTATATTCTTTGAGAGGCGAAATGTGGGAAGGGTGCCCTGAAGCCAGTAGACATTCTGGATTCCCAAGAATCGGCATTGACAGAATGTCTCTGAAGACAGAACCTTTATAGTAACCTGTTTCCGAAAAGGGGGTCTCCCAGGAGAACGCTGAGTAACAGTATCCTAAGCGTACACATCCAGGAGAATGGGTGAAGACAAAGAAAATAAACTCTATTAGCCCCTCATTGAGTAGTTTTTTAGTCTTTTTTCAGAATATATGTGCTTAGGTCATTTTGTGGGAATCAAGTCCAGTACAATACACACTTTGTCCCTTGTGGTAGGATGAGGTGTGGCCGGTAGTTGAGGAGGACACCGAGAAACCGTGTTCCCGTGGTCCTCCCCAGAGCCTCCTCACTCTCATACTGGTTCTTTTCTGAGCAAACGAGGGCCACTGTACTGACCCAGAGTCTCACCAACAGAAAACAAAAACTACTTTTTGCAGAAGTCAGAACCCTAGTCTCAGAGCGTGAGGGTGCTGAAGGCCTTCATTCAAACCTCTTGATTCAATTATTGGCATCATCCAAAGTTGTTCAGATGGACTAAGATTGTGAAGAGGGCACTGTGCCGGCCAATAGCAGTTGCCTTTATGAACCGAGTCCTTCTGGAAGGCCCTGTTTGTAGCAGGGTCATCCCTGAGGATTCCTGACCAGTCCCAGGAGGTCAGAGTCTACCCCCCGCCCCAAACCCCTGCCTGGGCCTGTCCGTCCACAGTCTCCGTCCCCACCTTCCCTGCCATGGTCTCTGGACACAAGCACCACTCTCAGTGGGTCCCCAGTGACTTCCCTTTCCCTGGAATAGCAGATTGGCCCCCTTGGTATTAGCAAAAAACATGTGGGTCCCTGGGGACTTCACTTCAGAGGACAGTCACCCGAATGACCCGCCCTTGCTTACATTTACCCTCTGGTGATAAGCTCCCGAGAGAGCCGTACTGTCCCGTGCCAGAATTCTAGTGTCCTGGAAGGAGGGGAGAGAGAGTATGTGTGTGTGTCTTTCGTTTGTTTTAAGGGAAAAGCCAATGTGTTTGAGTATAGAAATATAGAATATAAAAATATAGAATATAGAGAATGCAGATATTTCCCATTGCTTCACCACTGTTGATATTTTGGTATATATATATCTTTAAAATACAAAGACACACCCCTTCTTATTAAAAAAGGAATGCCCATTTGTAACAGGAAAATTGTATTAATAGGCAGAGCCAAAGAGGAGAAATACATAGGAACAAGACAAGGATGCTCATTCTTGCCACTTTTACTGAGCATAGTATTTGAAATCCAAGCCAAATAATAGGCAAGAAAAAGAAAGAAAATGTATCTAGACTGGAAAGGAAGAAGTAAAGCACACTATCTGCTGACATGAAAATAGAGAAACATAGAAAACCCTATAGAATCCCGTCGAAAGAGTATCAGGACTAATAAACGAATTCAGTAAAGTTGCCTGATAGAAAATCAATGCACAAATACTGTTATGTTTCTAGATGCTAATAACAAACTCAGAGGAATAAAGAAAATGATGCCATTTGCAGTTGCAACAGAAAGAATGAAATACCTGCAAATGTGTGTGTTTTTTTAAAGATTTGTTTACTTCTTTTAGAGTGAGAACACGTGAGCATGTGTGCTTGAGAGTGGTGGGGAGGAGCAGTGGGAGACGAAAGAGAATCTTCAGCAGGTTCCACACCCAGTGCAGAGCCTGACATGGAGCTTGATCTCAGGACCCTGAGATCATGACCTGAGCCAGAATCAAGAGTCGGTGCTTAACTGACAGTGCCCCCAAGGTGGCCCAATACCTAGGAATGTTTAACCAAGAAGGTGGAAGACCTGCATGCTGAAAACTACAAGAGATTTATGAAAGAACTGAAGATGACACAAACAAGTAGAAAGATTAGAATAAATATTGCTAAAATGTCCATAGTATTCAAAGCAATCTGCAGATTTAGTGCATTTCCTATCAAAATTCCAATGACATTTTTCTTCCTTTTTTTTTTTTAAAGATTTTATTTATTTAATACAGACACAGCGAGAAAGAGAACATAAGCAGGGAGAGTGGGAGAGGGGGAAGCAGGCTCCCCACTAAGCAGGGAGCCTCACATGGGGCTCTATCCCAGAACCCTGGGATCACAACCTGAGCCAAAGGCAGTTGCTCAACCAACTGACCCCCAATGACATTTTTCAAAGAAATAGCTCAAATAATTGTAAATTGCATGGAATTAAAAAAAAAAAAAAAACACTGAATAGCCAAAGCAATCTTGAGAAAGAACAAAGCTAGAGGCACTGTGCTCCTTGACTTCAAACTATACTACAAAGCTGTGTTAATTAAAACAATGTGATAACAGTATCAGAAAAGGACACACAGATCATTGGAACAGAAGAGGGAGCCTAGAAATAAACCCATGCATATATGGTTGGTTAATTTACCACAGGGGAGCCGAGAGCATACTATGGGCCAAGGACAGTCTTCTCAGTAAATCTACCAGGAAAACGACCTCTATCTCACACCATACACAAAACTACAAATGGATTAAAGATTTGAACATAAGACCTGAAACCATAAAACTAGAAGAAAACACAGGCAGTGATAAACTCCTTGACATTGGTCTTGGTGATGAGTTTTTAATCTGACACCAAAGTCAAAGCAACAAAAGCAGACGTGAATAAGTGGGTCTACATCACATTAAAAAGCTCCTGCACAGGGGCCTCCTGTGTGGCTCAGTCGGTTGAGTGTCTGCCTTCAGCTTAGGTCATGATCCCTGGGTCCTGGGATGGAGCCCCAGGTCCGGCTCCCTACTGGGCAGGGAATCAGTCTTCCTCTTCCTGTGTCCCAAACCCCTGCTCTACTCTCTCTCTCTCAAATAAATAAATAAAATCTTTTTTTTTTTTTTTAATCTTCTGACAGCAAAGGAGAAACCATCAACAAAATGAAAAGGCAACCTACTGAATGGGAGAAATATTTGCAAGTCATGTATCTGAAAAGGGACCAGTAACCAAAATATGTAAATAACTCCTACAACTTAGTAGCAAATAAAAAAAAATTAAACTCAAATAATCAAAAAAATAATAATAAATAATCAAAAAAAATGGGCAGAGGATTTGAATAAATATTTTTTTCCAAAGAAGACATATGGATGGCCAATAGGTACATGAAAAGATGTTCGGTTTCATTAATCATCAGGGAAATGCAAATCAAAACTACAATGAGATATAACCTAACACTTGATAGAGTGGTTATTGTCCAAAAGACAAGAAATCACAAGTATTGACAAGGATGTGGAGAAAAGAGAACCCTCATCCACTGTCCAGTGGGTATGGAAATTGTTACAGCTGCTATGGAAGACAGCACAGATGCTCCTCAACTAGAACTACCATATGACCCAGCAGTTCCACATACACTGGAGTATTATTTCTCAGCCATAAAAAAGAATGAAATCTTGCCATTTGCAAAAACGTGGATGGTCCTTGAGGGCATTATGCTATGAGAATCAACCAGACAGAGAAGGGCAAATACTGTATGATCTCTCTTATATGTGGAATATTAAAAAAAACAGTTTATTAGATACTGAGAACAGATGGGTGGAAGTATAGTGCATTACTGAATGACACCTGAAAATACCTTACTGTTTAGTAGTTTGTGACCACCTCCTATAAAAAAAAATCAAGAAAGATGAAAAATAGAAATAAGACCCTGTTCAGTCAGATCACTGCTCTGTATGCTCTTCTAAGCCATTTTGGGGGCATATGCATATTTTCTTTTTATAAAAATAGGTTTATTTTAGGGACGCCTGGGTGGCTCAGTTGGTTAAGCAGCTGCCTTCGGCTCAGGTCATGTTCCCAGCGTCCTGGGATCGAGTCCCACATCGGGCTCCTTGCTCGGCAGGGAGCCTGCTTCTCCCTCTGCCTCTGCCTGCCTCTCTGTCTGCCTGTGCTCACTCGCTCTCTCTCCCTCTGTCTCTGACAAATAAATAAAATCTTTAAAAAAAATAGGTTTATTTTATTTTATTTTATTATTTTTTTTTTTTAAAGATTTTATTTATTTATTTGACAGAGAGAAATCACAAGTAGTCGGAGAGGCAGGCAGAGAGAGAGAGAGGAGGAAGCAGGCTCCCTGCCGAGCAGAGAGCCCGACGCGGGACTCGATCCCAGGACCCTGAGATCATGACCTGAGCCGAAGGCAGCGGTTTAACCCACTGAGCCACCCAGGTGCCCCTAGGTTTATTTTAAATAATGCCATTTTATAATATGCTTTTTAAAATAATAGCTTTATTTTTTTTTAAAGATTTTATTTATTTATTTGTAAGAGACAGAAGGAGAGAGAGCAAGCGAGCACAGGCAGACAAAGAGGCAGGTAGAGGCAGAGGGAGTAGCAGGCTCCCTGCCGAGCAAGGAGCCCGATGTGGGACTCGATCCCAGGACGCTGGGAACATGACCTGAGCCGAAGGCAGCTGCTTAACCAACTGAGCCACCCAGGCGTCCCTAAAATAATAGCTTTATTGAGATGTAATTCAGATAAAACATTCGCCATTTTAAAACATACAATCCAGTCATTTTTATTTATTTTTAAAAAGATTTTATTTATTTATTTGACAGAGATCACAAGTAGGCAGAGAGGCAGGCAGAGAGAAGGGGAAGCAGGCTTCCCGTTGAGGAGAGAGCCCGATGTGGGGCTCGATCCCAGGACCCCGAGATTATGACCTGAGCCAAAGGCAGAGGCTTAATCCACTGAGCCACCCAGGCATCCCCAATCCAGTCATTTTTAGTGTATTATAGAATTTTGAAGTTTCTGCCACTTTGTAATTTTAGAACATTTTCATCATCCCAGAAAGAAACCTTATACCCATTAGCTGTCACTTCCCATTCTTCCCTACTCCCAACCCTAGACAGTCATTAATTTATTTTCTGTTTCTGTTGATTGCCATTTCTGGAAATTCATAAAATGGACTCATACAATGTATAGTTTTTTGCAAGTGATTTCATTCACATAGTATGATGTTTTCAAGGTTCATTCACATAGCCTGTATCAGTAATTTCTTTTTATAGGGAAATAATATTCTATTGAATGGATAGACTACATTTTGTTTATATGTTCATCAGGTGACGGACATTGGGTTGTTTAGTGTTGTGAAAAGTCCTGTACAAGTTTTTGTGAGAAGCTTTTTTTTAATCTGTTGTGCAGAGAGCTGGTCATATGGTAACGCTGTGTTTAATATTCTGAGGTACTCCACACTATCAAAGCAGCTGGGACAATTTTGCATTCCTGTCAGCAATGTGTGAGAGTTCCAGTTTCTCCACATCGTCACCAACACTTGTTACGTCCATCATTTTTATTTCAGCTGTCCTAGTGGGTGTAAAGTGGTTTCTCATTGTGGTTTTAATTTGTATTTCCATGGTGACTAGCCATGTGGAGCATCCTTTTATGTGCTTATTGACCATTTTGGTATCTTCCTTGGAAAAATGTCTGTTCATAGCCTTTGCCCGTTTTTAAAGTTGGGTCATCTTTTTGTTACTGAGTTATAAGAGTTCTTTACATACATACAGTTTCTTTATCACTATATGACTTGTAAATATTTTCTTATATTCTTTGGGTTATCTTTTCACTTTCCTGATGGTCACCTTTGATGCAGAGAATTTTCTAACGTTGGTGAAGTCCACTCTGTCTATTTTTTTCTTTGGTTGCTTTTGCTTTCCATGTCATCTGAGAAACCACTGCCTAATGGAGGATCATGAAGATACGCACCTGCTCACATCTAAGAGTTTTATAGTTTTAGCTCTTCCCTTTAGTCTGTGATTCATTTTTGGTTAAACTTTGTGTATGGTTTGGGATCGTGGTCTAGTTTCACTGTTTTGCATGTGGATACCCCATTGCCCATTAGCTAAAAAGACTGCTCTATCCCCCATTGAATGGTCCTGATACCCTTGTCACAAATAATTCACCACAAATGGAAGGGTTTATTTCTGGACCCTAAATTCTATTCTGTTGATCTGTATGTCTATTCTTATTATATCAGTACTGTCTTGATTACTTAGCCTGGTAATAAATTTTGAAATTGGGAATTGTGAATTCTCCAAATTTATTCTTCTTCTGCAAGATTGTTTTGTCTATTCTGAGTCTCTTGCATTCCCTTGTGCATTTAAGGATCAATTTGTCAGTTTTTGCAAACTACGACTTTTATTATATCATCAACATTTTCTTTTTCTTAGTCTGTAATTGTCCTCTTCAGTCTCATAGCCATGAGCTCCGTGACTAGTGAGCATGTGAAATGTGGCCACATGGAAAAAAAGAACACAAACTATCTCATGGACAATTTTTTATGTTGATTACATATTAAAATGATATAATTTTATATTGGGTTAAATAATGTACATAAGTTCACCTCGTTATCTTATTAACATGGCTACTAGAAGATTTCAAATTATGGGATTCTCGTATTTGTGTTAAACAGAAGTATTTTTTAACAGCATGGCATAAAGTTTCTTGATTCACTTCTGAGATTGTTTCCAGTATTCTCTCTTATATCGTGCTCTAATGAGTGACCTAGTAGCCAGGTCCTTGTGCACTCCTGTGACGCTGCTGGCACCGAGTTCGAGTTCGGAAGGACTTAGGAAATAATGTGTGTGCTGCTTCCAAGTCTAGGGCATACATGCAAACTCTCCTGTTTGAGAGTTGAGTAAGGGAATAAATGTTTCCATATTTTAAAAAATAATCATGTTTAAAGTAAGGCTGTAAACAGACTCAGCCAATACTGACTGAACCTCTCTCCCACTGTGTCAGGTTCTGCTCTAAAGTCAGGGAGCACAACTTGAGTCCAAATTTGAGCCCCTCATGCGGCCTTTATTGTAATAGGGGGAGAGGGTTGGCCATAAACCAATAACCGTGTCTGTTAATACTGAAGAGCCCTGTCGGGAAGGACAAGGAAACAGGCTTGTGGGCTATAGTGTGGTGGGAAAGCTGTCCTGACCAGGCATCAGGGAGGCGTTCTGAGTGCATCGCATTTGAGCAGCCCCTGTAAGAAGTGTCTGCGAGAAGAATATATTTAGGTAGAGGGTCGGGAAGTGCAGAGACCTTGGTACGGGAATATGTTTGGTGTGTTTTATTGGAAAGCAAGGAGGCCAGTGTAGTTAGAGTGTGGTGAGAAGTAGTTGGATTTGGAATACATTTTTAAAAGATTTTAGTTATTTATTCGACAGAAAGCGTGAGAGGCAGAGGGGCAGGCAGAAGAAGAGGGAGAAGCAGACTCCCCGATGAGCAGAGAGCCCAATGTGGGCCTCGATCCCAGGACCCTGGGATCATAACCTGAGCTGAAGGCAGACGCTTAATGACTGAGCCACCCAGGCGCCTCTGGAATGCATTTTGAAGATGGAACTGACGGTCTCTTCTGGTGGATTGGGTGTGGGGCACGTGAGGAAGGAGAGAACTTCATCACTTGAACAAGTGTGGTACCATTTACTGAGCCAGGGACTGCCAGGCTGGATTAGAGAGGGAGGGGGACCCAGAGTTCAATGTTAGATCTGTTTAGTTTGAAATGCCTTTTAGGTGCTCAAGGGGAGATGTTGAGTTGATAACTATGATATACCCCTATGGAAGTCATATGGGGCTAACGATGAATATTTGGAGTTAAAGAAAAGCCACCTGAACAGCAAGCAGATGGAGTGAGAATTCACTATTGCATTTGGGAACGTGGAGGTCTTTGGAGACTTTGGTAAGAGGTGTCACTCGGCTGTGCTGGCGTGGTGGGTGGAAGTTGCCAGGGGAGAATGGGGTGTGTGCATTGACAGCTTCTTGAGTTTGCTCTCACTTGGACAGAATGAAGGGGGATGGCTGAGCTGGGGACAGATTGCCCTTTCCCTATACACTGGTGGGAGTGTCCTGGAGAGAGGCCGAGTGGGGAGAGGCTGGGACCCTGCCCCAGAGTGGAGGTGGGCCTCTCTGTTAGGATCAGAAGATCAGGAGAGAAGGCACCGTGGACTGGCAGGATCTCCATTCAGCAGTGAGAGGCTGAGAAAATTTCAGATCACCTGTTTCCAGAGAAACAGAGAGTGACGAGATGGGAAGGGGTGTTGTAGGATTTGTTACAGAATTAAATGTAACATTTGCATGATTTTTAATATCAAACCTAAGACTTCATATAAATTGAGTTACTTCAAACTGCTTACTCTTGGGGTTCTCTCTCCCGTGCCTTTGGGGGTATTTTGGTGGAAAAGTTTGAGAAGCCACTTCATTATTGTATTCTATTATTATGTTGTTAAATCTCACCCAAGTGAGTATTTAACCTTAAAGAGTTTGAGATTCACTTACCCATTTTGTTATCCTTAATAGAGCTTTCGCAGCTGCTCCAAATATCCCTCCATTTGTGCGTCTTAATTGTTGCTTGGCAAGCCCGTTCGCTCTGCACCAGGGAGGGCTGGCGCTATGGGCGGCGCGGGTGGTGCGGGCGGCGCGGGCGGTGGGACGGCCTCGTTCCCAGCCTTCCCCAGCCGGAGACGCGGGTGCGGCAGGAGGCAGGGCCGCTGAGGGGCAATGCCCTCCAAGAATAGTTTAGCAAACCTTTCCTGTCTCTCAGAACACTTAACAAACGCACCGTCGGTCTTCTGATTCTGATAGGCTGGTTGACCGAGCTGGGTGTAGCGTTATTGGCCCGGCTTTTAGGACCCTTAACAATCAGGAGCGATTAAAAGTTCCTTGGCAGGGGGCGACTGGGTGGCTCAGTGGGTTCAGCCTCTGCCTTGGGCTCAGGTCTGCCTAAGCCTCAGCAGGGAGGCTGCTTCTCCGTCTCCCTCTCCCACCCTTGTGCTCTCTCTCTTCCTTAAATAAATAAAATCTTTTTTTTTTTTTAAAGATTTTATTTATTTATTTGACAGACAGAGATCACAAGTAGGCAGAGAGGCAGGCAGAGAGAGAGGAGGAAGCAGGCTCCCCGCTGAGCAGAGAGCCCGATGCGGGGCTCGATCCCAGGACCCTGAGATCATGACCTGAGCCAAAGGGGCTCGATCCCAGGACCCTGAGATCATGACCTGAGCCAAAGGCAGCGGCTTAATCCACTGAGCCACCCAGGCGCCCCTAAATAAAATCTTTTTAAAAAAAAGTTATTCGTCTTCTTTCCTGTTTGTTGCATTTGCCTGCTTTCTTCGCATACAATTTTAGTACAATTAATACCCACTGCCCCCCACTTAGGTTCTTCAGTCTTTTTTTTAAAATAAAAGATGATCTTTTTATCTTATTATTTTTTAGGTGGGGAGAGAGAGAAAGGGGGAGGGGCAGAGGGAGAAGGGGAGAGAGAATCTTCAGGAGACTCCCCACTGAGGGGGGGCGCTCAGTCTCAAGACTCGGGGATCATGACCTGAGCCCAAGTCAAGAGTCGGATGCTTAACTGACTGAGCCACCCAGGCGCCCCAGTTCTTCAGCCTTCTTAGTGAGAGCTCTATGAACGGTTTGAATTACCCCACAGTCAGTTTGTGGGATGGGAGTGTGTGAAAAATCAGAGGGCGGTCCTTTCTGATGTTGACACATGAGATGGCTGGGGGCTGGGGCCGCTTGATCTGTAATGGGTTTGTTTGCGTGACTGCATACCCCTGGCTTCCCAGTTCTCCCATCACCTTATGGGCCCACCTGCATGGTATGGCTCTGCTCCTTCCCTCATCCTGGCTTGACTCCCGAGAGCAGAGGTAAACCTGCTTTTGCCTGTGGCACTCTCCATTCCTAAAGGCTGGCTTCCTTAGGCCACTGGGCAGGCTGCCTTCCCGGACCACGCTCCGCATGGCCCCGCTTTGGGTCCCTGCCCAGGCACCTTCCTTGCCTTCATCCCTCCACCAAGTGTGGCAGGAGCACTCCTTTATTACTTCCTGGTCTTCCCTCCAGTCTTTGGGCTCCATGAGGGCAAGAACCATGGTCGTGTTTTGAGCCTCCTGTGTCCGGCACCCGGAGAGGGTATGGCACATTCGTGCTCAGAAAGTGTGTTGAGCGAACACACACATGAATGTAGACTTGCGGTCCAGATTGTCATTAAAGGGGCTCATGGGTCACTGTTTCAGCTGGGGCTTGACCTGCTGTCACTGGGCAATCCTCCACCATTCTTGGTGCCAGGGCTGTTGTGGAGCTCGGCATTTGTGAGACTTTATAATGGAATTAGTGAATGTACCATGTATTGTGGAACATCCTGAGCAACATCCTGTAACCAAACAGGTTTTTGCAGCCAAGTGCATGACTGTTTGCACTCAGTGGCATGTGCAGAGACTGGACAGCCTCACTGGCATCAGGGCGTGCTGCCCAATGACTGACAGTCATGTTTCCAGAGCTTTCGGGGTTTCAGAACCACAGATAAGGGAACGTGGGCCTGTTTTAGTGAACGTCTGTAGTGCGTTATGCCGTGTGCTATAAATGCAGAGGCAGAAAACAGTTGCCTTCCTGTGGGGTGGGGGTCGAGCACCATCATGTGGCGTGTCGAGTGTGCGCGCGCGCGCACACACACACACACACACGGAAGGCACTGCTCGGGGCCGGGCATTTCTGTCACCCTCACTGGCTTTGGGGAAGTGTGCTCTGTGGGTGCTGAATGCTTGAGATGTGCCGCATGGGGCGCTGAAGAGGGGGCAGTTGTAGGAAGGGGCTGTTTGGGGTGATCCTGGATCAGGCTCCCTTGGATCTGGCCACTTCATTCAAGGGATTCAAGGAGTAGAGGGCAAGCTGCAGCCAAGGCCTTAAGGAGGATGCCCTGCATTCCTTGTCTCCTTCGCTGGCGGGGGAGTGGAGTGTAGAGCAGAGGCTGAGCCAGGGGCAGGTCAGACTTCTCTGTGGTCCGACACTTAGCCCTCTCAACTGGATCAGGAGTTTTCAACATTAGATGGATTTAATGTAATGGCTCCTGACTTTTAAAATATGAGTATAACTTTAATGTTTATTTTAAGATGCATTTTAAAAAATATTTTATTTATTTATTTGACAGACAAGAGATCACAAGTAGGCAGAAAGGTAGGCAGAGAGAGAGGAGGAAGCAGGCGCCCTGCTGAACAGAGAGCCTGATGGGGGGCTTGATCCCAGGACCCTGGGATCATGACCTGAGCTGAAGGCATAAGCTTTAACCCACTGAGCCACCCAGGCGCTCCTTAAGATGCATTTTTGATGTAGAGAGAAATCTTCAATTCAAAAAGATCTACCTGCCTTCTGAAATGGTACTTGAATTTTGAAATAAATGTTCAATTGCCAGGCTGCAGGATGCCAGCTCTGTTTTATTCAAAAATGAGGAGCCAATACACAAATATTTCAAGCATTTAAAAGGATGGAGGGTGAAGTAGTTGGTTCCTGGAGCAGGTGCCACACATAGTATTATTTCTAGTTTTCCTACAGTATTTGATAAATTATGTAGAATGTGTTAGCTCTCATCTGAGCATGTACATTGATGTTGATACATCAGTGCATTACATTGATAATTCTTTCAGTTTAGAATTATTTTTGTCCAAGGTACTTGATTTAGGATTTAATGAGCCATGGCACTGAATTAGAGACACACTTTCAGTCTTTTCTGTGTTTATAAGAGATTACTACTTTTTGAAAAGGACTTGTGAGAATGTCATTTACAGTGTATTTTAAGTTCATCAAGAATAGAGTTTGTATTGTGAAAACTTGCTGCAAGACACGTCCCGGGGTTTTATGCGTGAATAACAGTGACGGCCAGGCTGGTGTCATTCACGCGGTTGTGGTTATTCTTTGCAAACAGTTTATTTAACAGGGTTTGAAAGAGACTCACTCTTGTGTTTTATAATTACCCTTTCCTGGGGACCAACTGATAATGTAAAAAATATCTGGTGGTTTTATTTCTTAGAGCAAGTGTGTTGGTTTAAAATGTTCGCGTCTGTATGGCCTGCCTGAATGTGCCGGTTTCCAAGTGTAGCCTCTACAGTACTGTGGAAGAGTGGGGTTGTTTTTGGAAGGTCATAAGAGAAGAGTTTAATGTGTCTTAATTGCTTAAATATTTTCTTTCACCAGGATTATTAAGAAAGACACAGAATATAACATGGGAAAATGTGAAATGGATGCAAACGCTATAAAATTTTCCATAGAAGCTTTTTATTCACAGTGAGGCACATGTGGAAGGCTCCATGAACACTCTAGATGGTATCATAGTTTTGGAAAAACCATTTCACCATAGGGGTGTTTACAAAACCTGAAGCCATCCCTATTAGCCAGGCTCCAACGTCCGTCTAGCTCTGTAGGTAGCAAGGGTTGCAGTGTCAAAACCAACTTAAAGTTACCTGTGTTGTCAACATGCAGATTTTCTTTATTCAGTACTTTAACTACAAATTTGTCAGTCTGAGTAATTTGAAATACAGTAGCATAAAAAGAATTAGAGATGCCAAACCGAAAATGTGTGCATATCTAAAGTAGTTTCTTTTCTTGATTTTGGTTAACAGAAGTATCTTCACATCTGTAATTTCTGGTAACCTAATGAGAACACACTGAACTTTGGGGGCACGATAAATTTTCCCATTATGTAAAATATTTTACACACTGGTTGACTCATTGTAAGTTGTGAGTAGACATGATTCTCTTCCTGCGGAAAATAGAAACACTTTATTCTAATGACAGTGTTAGCCAGTGACAAAGTCATGCTGAGGTACCGCGTTGCTTTCCTGTGGTTGGATTGTCGAGAACCAAGGGAGAACCGAGGTGAACACACAGCAAGCAGAACGAGCTGGGAGCTCTTTTGTTAGGTCTGAGGATGTAGTTTTCTATAAATCAGTGAGTTGTTTATTTTATACAAAGGCTTATTTTATTTTCATTTTTGTGAGTTTTATGTTGTTAATGTGTTTTCTTTGACTGTATTACTTCAAGTCTTGTAAATATTTCCTGGTCTTAAAAACCCAAGTGCTCTTACTTATTTCATGGTAGAAGGAACTCAGAAATTGAGTACTTTTTGATGGTGATGGTGAGGTTGATAATTTCCCTAGTGATACTCCCTGCTCATGTTTTTTTTTTTTTTAAAGATTTTATTTATTTATCAGAGAGAGAGAAGGGGAGAGAGCGAGCACAGGCAGACAGAATGGCAGGCAGAGGCAGAGGGAGAAGCAGGCTCCCCGCTGAGCAAGGAGCCCGATGTGGGACTCGATCCCAGGACGCTGGGATCATGACCTGAGCCGAAGGCAGCTGCTCAACCAACTGAGCCACCCAGGCGTCCCACTCCCTGCTCATGTTTAAAAGTGCCATGTATTGGGTGCCTGGGTGGCTCAGTGGATTAAGCCGCTGCCTTCGGCTCAGGTCATGATCTCAGGGTCCTGGGATCGAGTCCCGCATTGGGCTCTCTGCTCAGCAGGGAGCCTGCTTCCCTCTCTCTCTCTGCCTGCCTCTCTGCCTAGTTGTGATCTCTCTCTGTCAAATAAATAAAATCTTTAAAAAAAATAAAAGTGCCATGTATTTATATATGTGTAATTTATATTTTGCATTAAAGTTAGAATGGAATTTTTTTTCTTGAATAATTGTGGAACGCTGAGATTTGGGGGAGAAAAGTTACTCAAAATAGTTAGCTGTTTTGAACAGCAAAAAGCTTATTTGAAATTATTTGGAAGGACCATCCCCAAAACAATGCGGTTTTAGGAGCATAATGAAGACTTGTAGTAACATTTTCCTTTTGTTTGTTTCTTTAATTGAGATGGTGAGCTATGTCTCATTAAGGGATGTTAACTATCTGATGTCTGGCCTTTGGTACGGTTACATCAGCTTTTAAAAAAAAGTAGGTGTGTGAGTTGTCGTATAACATATGATTCACCTATTGTGAGCATCTAATTCGGTGGTTTTTAGTATAGTCACAGTTTTGTGCAGTCACTGCCTGTTTTGGACATTTCGTGTAAATGGAGTCATATAGTATGTGCTGTTTGGGTCGGGTTCTTTCACTGAGCACCGTGTTCTTAAGATGTGTCCGAGTGTGAGCATGGATCACTAACGCCTTCCCTTTTGTTGCTAAATAAGTTCATCGTATGGATGTACTTTTAAAAAACGATTTATTTTTATTTATTTATGTGACAGAAATAACGAAAGAGAGGCAGGCAGAGGGAGAGGGAGGAGCAGACCCCCCTGGGGAGCAGGGGTCCCGCCGACGGGCTCCACCCCCGAGGCTGAGCGGAAGGCAGACACTGACCCTACCAAGCCACCCAGGCTCCCCTGGATGTGCCCCTTCCTGTCTACCCACCAATCCCCGGGAGACGTCTGGGCTGCGTCCTCTTTTGGGCTCTTAGGAATGGTGCTGCTTGGAGCCTGCAGTGCTGGTTCTTGTGAGCGCCTGCGTTTCCATTTCTCTTGGGTGCTTTGCTTCTTTGATCTGCTGTTCGGGTTCTCATTTGTGTTTGTAAAGAGACTTGGCTTCTTGGGGCTGGACTTCTTAAGACCTTTGTTGGTGACCTGGTGACTCCTGTTTCAGCCGGGGCATCCCATGGCCCCATGTTGCCAGGAGAAACAGCCAGAAGTACAGTACCCTTCTTTCCTAAGACGAGATCATAGCTGATGGTCGCCACAGGATCTTAGCAGATGACCGTCCTTTTAGCTGGACAGATAGATTAGTCTTCTTTATCCAAGCCAATGAAATCTGTCTGCATTTTATATTTTCCTTGTGTTCTCTCTGCTTCTGCTCCGGGACACCCTTTGTTCTTTGACCCCACCAGCACAGGGAGGGACAATGAATGATTTGTGTGTTTTCCCTTCAGGCTGTATGCCACTCATTCCTTTCTTTTTCTTTTCTTCTTTTTTTCCATGGTAATTCTGGTTAGTGGGTTGCCTGCTTTTGAAGTAAAAGGCGACTTAAGGTAGTAGCCGCACTCTAGAGCCTGTTGTTTGGTGTGCAAGTGAGACCTGTAGGAATGTTTCCATAATTTGTATCAAATTCAGGCAGATATACATTACCGATAATAGTTGATGGCCTGGGTTAGGTTATGAATTTCATTACTGCTCTTTAAAATAGGAGCAGGTTCTGCCATGGTTATTCCATTAGTGGTGACAACCCTTTTGGCATCTTGTCATGTATTTAAACTGAGTTAAACTTGGAAAATTATTGAGTGCATTGAAGATCCTGGCTATATTTTGTAACAGTTGTGCCTTACATTTTGAGAAGCTTGTACTTTAGGAAACTTTCACACGTATCATATCAATTTGAAATTAAATCCACCCCACAAAGTCCTGTGGACCAGGACTCCTAGATCCAGCAGGAGTGAGCAGTCGCGGGGAGCAGTTGGCGTGGGAGACAGAGTACCCATTTCCCTCGGCCCCACGCCATGAGCCGAGAGGAGGCAGGGTGTGGGGAGGCCGGGTCATGCCTGGGCCGGGAGGGCTGTGCCAAGTCCAAAGCAACCAGACAGCTAACAGCCAAGCAGCACTATTTTAACACCTAGTGGTGCCTCGCCGCCTCCTCATCCCTAAAATGGAGCTAAGAGGAGGCCACGCCATGGGCAGGTGGGGTCTGTGGTCTTTTAGTCCCTGCACCGGCTTTCCACGCCCTGACGAACTTGCTGCCCTTAGTTTTCAGACGGTCGGCCTGGATGGTGGTTTGAATGGTCCTGTCCGTGCTCCTTTGATCACCCCCTACCTCTGACCGCAGCTGCTGGCCCTAGAGTGGGCCTCGCTGCCCAGCGCACACTGCCCCCAAAGTAGTTATCATTGCTGGGGGGTGGGCCAGGGTCTCAGCCCCGGCCAGCATTGGCTCCCTCTCCCCTCCCCCCAGGCATTGTCTGTTCCAGGAGACACCAGAGTCCTGGTGTAAGAACCCTGCTGGTTCCTCCACGCCTTCCTGGGACAGCCCACTCAGGCCAGAACACACGATGCTTGCCAGGCACGGGGTCCCTGGACTGACAGGTCGGTAGGGGACCAGCCCTATCACAGCACAGCAGCTGTCAGGCTGGTGGGGGTGCGCCTGCCACTGAGGACCAGCCTCGACCCCCCGATTTGAAAGGCACAGTTCTCCAGACCGTCTTCTGTGGGGGCGTGCCCAGACTGGCACCTGAATATCCCTAGAGGCATTTGGTAGAAGTTCCCAAGGGCTGTTAAATCACTCTACAAAGCACAGTAAGGGCGGAAAGAAGCTTCCTCACACACGGCCTCCTGCCTTCCCCTCTGATGCTCTCCCTCATGCTGTGAGATTACCCCGCCAGGCAGGAGCTGATGCGGGAGGCACGCCTGTTTTGGCTGGAAATAGTCATTCATTCATATCACACCTTTTTGGGGAGAGATCGGGGAAGGAAGGGGGCAGCATTTCCATAAATCTGATCTCCCACTCCCGTTAGTAAAGGCCGCACTAGTGAGCTTTGGCTGGGTGCCTGGAAAAGCGGCCTCCCGGGCAGGTAGGCGTGGGCTGGGAGCCGGGGTCCTGGGTTTGGATCCTGCCTCTCCCTGTGCCCCAGGCTCCTCAGTGGCCGGATGGACAGGGCGCTGGTGGTGGCCTCACAGAGGGACTGAGTCCTGCCCGTGTGGCAGCAGCGGACTCTGGCGGGGCCTCTTGAGACCGCGGCAGCCACACGAGTGATGGCTTCACCCTCCGTGCCGTGTGCTGACCGAGAGGGAGGACAGGAGCCCAGACGGGGGGTCCTTGCTGCCTGGGGCGGGAAGGGGGAGAAGAGGTGAGGTGAACGGGGGGAAGGCGAAGCAGAGGACTGTCCCCACCAGAGGAAGCCGCGTGTTGGCCGGGGTGCAGCGGCTCATGTCTGTTACCAGGGCGACGGGTGACTAGGAGGTCCCTTACTCCGGGTGTTCCTCCACGCCCACGCAGTCCTTCAGCGAGCGCTGCTTGGTGTCCGGCTGGGCCCTCGACTCCGGGCCGAGCGGAACACAGCCGGCGAGGTTCCTCGTGGCTCCCGGCAGGAGGCGGCTCCGCTGCCGGGCGCTGGGTGGAGAGCGCGGTGCCGCGCCTGCCTGCAGGCTGCAGACCGGGACCTCCACTCGGCCACCATGTGCCTGGGGCGTGCTTTCGCCTCAGGTTCGAGACACTCAGCTGTCCGTCAGCCGCGCCGGTGGCCGGGGCTGCTGGGGGGGTCTGACGGGCTCCAGAGCCCGGCCTCGCTGCGGACGCGCTGGTGCGTGGTGACGCCGTGTGTACCCTTGGAGGGTGCTTCCCCCTCTTTTCTCCCGTTTTCCAGCAAAGTGCCCGTCCTCTGGCTTCTGGGAAATACTCCTTCCGCGTGGAGCTTGTCCTGGATCCCCAGACCAACTCCAGGTCTGCCCCCTTGCGCGCTAGGCCCCTCCATCACGCCAGTCCTCGTGCTCAGAGTGACTGGCTCGCCGGTGGCCGTGCCCACTGGAGCGCGTGTAAGCCCCGGGGCGGGGCGCTCCGCCTTGCCCGTGGCTTCTGCTCCTGGCAAGTGGTGGCGGGGCACGCTCAGCCCGCGGGCGGGATGAATGAGAAGGAAAGGTCACTTAGTAATCATGATGCTATTTTAGGTCTTTTTCTGAATTTGGTTGTTTGGTTAATGGTTCAGTATTTCAAGGGCTCGGATCACATAATGGTTCTACTGTGCAGCGAAGGTGGTACGAGGCGTTCGAGGTGATCGCTGCCCACAGAGGGACTCGGACTTCTTCCCGCACTCGCGTTTTCCGGAATGGAAGTCCAGGTTCATTCCCGGCGGCTTCTCCGCAGGGCTCTGAAGCTGGTGTGAGGCGTCCGATGTGCGGGCTTCTCGCGGGCCGCGCCGGCGCCGAGGGTGGTGTGTCCTCCTCCACGTTCCTGCTTTCCGCGGGCCCAGCCGGCGCGGACGGTCAGAACCGCAGGCCAGTCAGCCTTTAGGACACAGGCTGGGAATCTACAAATGCCGCCCCCACCGAGGCATTTGCCACAGTTTTTAAAAGATCTGTATAAAGTCTCTGATTCAAAAGGCAGCTTCCTGTGCCAGGGGCGGCTCTCTCCAGCCTCCTGCTTCAGAGGCTGGTCGCTTGGGAAAGACTGCAATGCAGCCGTCACAGAGTCGCGTTAACTTGGAAACCGCTGGCGGGGAGGTCTTTCGCTCCCTCTCACAGGCGCTCGCTGGGGCCTGCAGTCTGGAGGCGGGCGGAGCGCAGGCTCCACTCCCCGGGACTTAGCTGTTTCGGGGCAAGAGCGGGAGTGATTTCTGCAGGCGCCGTGGCTCGTGCAGGCGTGTCCTGCCGCAGCTCCAGCTCCGGGGAGTTGCTGGCGCAGTGGGCTTCCCGGGCCGTCTGGGCGCCCTAGCTCTGTTCTTCTCTGTGTTCAGATGGTGGAGGATGAGAAGGTAAGACTTTAGAAATCACGCATTACGTGTATTCTGAATGTTGATGAGTATCCCTGGTGAAGGTGAACACTTACGATTCAGTCGCTGTCTTCTGAACCAAAGAAACAAAACTCGGATTCCTTATTAAAGGACAGTTTGAACGTTTGACCAGTCTTCTTGTTTAGAGCTGACGAATGCCATCTACATAAATTATCGAAGATGTTCTTTAAAGAGATCTGCTTGTTCTTTGACTCACTGAATGGGCTTGAGTTCCAGAGGTGTAGACGTGCATAGCATGCACTTGCTTCTTTAACTTGAGCAATGACGGTGTCATTAATCTGGCACAGAACATTCTGTTTCACAAAATCAACCATATGGCCGTGGATGAGGAAATGTAGTTTCCTTCGTTGTTATTTGCCTTCAGATGAGCGTTTTCAGGTGTGCAGAGCCCCGTGCTTGTCCCCGGGTGAGTCGGACGCTACCTCCTGCTGCTCCTCTTTGTTTATCTCAGAGGGAGGCTGAGAGTCAGAACTCAGGTTTATTTATTTGTCCATGAATTGGTCGCCCCAAAACTGTATTTAAATGCATTATGGGTGGTAATTTATACGTTCGGTACCAAGAAATATGCTTTCAGGGTTACCATGGCAACTGCGTGCATTCTGGAAAGCTTGTGAATGAGTACTGAACCTTCTGGCGTTTTAAGTGAGATGTTCCAGCTCAGAGCCTGCATTCTTGATTAGTGTAAATAAATTCAGCTTTCTGTGTGTATCACATCCTTTTCCTTCATTTACCACTTGTCCGTTCAGCTCGGTTCTTCCTCTGCTAGCATCTGCCATGGTCTCTGGGCTCCTGGCAACAGACTACAGTTAAGACGTGGTTCTCAACTTCAGTCAGGGTGTGCGTGTCCCGACACCTCAGTCTGTGGGGGGTGTAGAATGGGCGGGCACACCCGTGCCTCTGGAGGCTGGAAATCCTCGAGAGCCCTGGAGCAGAGCGGGTAGCCCGTGTGCCGGTGTGGTTCTGGCAGAGCTCTCCTTCGGTCTGGAGAGTGTCTTTCCAGTAACAGCCCACGGCTCTGAGTGAGCCTGACTTCTAGGGAGGCAGCCTCGCCTGATTTATATTTCCAGGATACCTTGAAGGTTGGTTTTGGAGAGGGAGGCCCAGGTTGGAAAGACCTGTGTTCAAAATGCCAAACTTATGAAACTAATACACGAAGGCCTGTTCTCTTTGTTACCAGAGGATTGTTTGCTGTTGCTCAGAAATTTCTGTAGCATAGCTTCTTTGAAGATGAGTTCCCCTTGTGCATGTAAACCACCCTGATGCCTTGACGGCTGGCACTAGAGCATCTGTCTGCAAAGCGCACTGCACAGCTTCCCTGGGACGTCCAAGGCGGCCCTGGGGACAGTGGTGGCAGCTGAGGCCTGGGGAGGACACTCACGCTCCTGTCGGGCGCAGGCTCTGGGTTAAGGATGATTCCGATCATATGGCTCAGACTTTTTTTTTTAATTTTTATAAAGATTTTATTTATTTGACAGAGATCACAAGTAGGCAGAGAGGCAGGCAGAGAGGGTGGGGAAGCAGGCTCCCTGCTGAGCAGAGATCCCGACCTGGAGCTTGATCCCAGGACCCCAGGATCATTACCTGAGCCGAAGGCAGAGGCTTAACCCACTGAGCCATCCAGGTGCCCCACGGCTCAGGTTTTAAACCTGAAGGTAAAGTCGGCTTTGCAGACTCCCATCTTTGGGCATTTGTGACGCTCAACTGGGGGCCTTTCTTAAGGATCTTCAGTTCATTCAGTCCCTGTGTTTCCCAGGTGAGGAAACTGAGACCCAAAGAAGCTGTTTTTGCTTGGTTATGGTCCCACAGCAGGTCAGAACCAGACCTAGGATTAGAGACCTGGCTCCTGGCTCTCTGTTTTCCTAAGGATCGCTTTCCTGACACACGAGTTTTGCTCCCAGTAACTGTTTTTTGCTTTTCTTTTTATGAAAAAAAGGGGCTACGTAATAACAGGACTAGAACTCTCTAATTTATAGAAGTTCCTCCTTTCCCTTTCTTCTTTACTCCATCCTTCTTGGAGCTTCTACTCAGTGTGCAGGAGACTCGAGGGGCGCGTCCTCTGCCCGCCAGGCCTGGCGCCAGTGAGGAGAGATCACTGGCCGCGCACCGCCTCCCCCAGCGCTCCGCCTGCTCGGGGGTTGGGTCCTGCCGTCTGTGCTGTTCCTCCGGGAGGCTGGTGCCCGGCGGTCTCAGGGCAGGCGGGGAACGGAGTCACTAGCTCTTAAATCAAGGGCACCTTGCTGGGCTCGCTGAGGCGAACGACGTCGTGGTATTAGGTGCGGCTTACGCATTACGCCTGACTTTACTACAAATTATAAGAGGTTTGGCTTCTAAGGCTGCTTGTACTCGGGTTCCAAGCAGCTAGGGTGTCCCAGGACTCGGTTCCTGTAAGTGCCCCACCCCGCCCCCCGCCCTCCACGTGCGACTCTGAGCTCTGCAGGTCGGAGGCTCCCAGGCTCGGTTCGCAACAGAAGCCCGTCCGCTGTCTGGATAGCTTGGGAGCCCCTGACAACTGCAGAGCGGCTGCAGATTAGGGGGCGGTGGGCAGAGGGGGCAGAGAAGGCATAAGGCCCGCTGCGGGGTCGGCAGCATCCGGGGCCTGTTGCTCTGGGGGCACACGGTCAAGCAGGGGACGGCCCGCGGACACGCTGAACGTGCCGTCTGCAGAGGCTTCCCTGTGGTGATGCATGAGGAGCCCAGGACACGTGTGTTGCTGCCCTCGGGTGAGGAGAATTCGGTGACCTCGCTCATGAGAGAGCTGCACCGAGAGCCCAAGATGTAACCTTTCAGGGGGAGACAGGTTCCCGCTCTCAGTTGGTGGGACTCCGGTTTTCCTTGCTGTGAGGAATCCCGCAACCACACACCCTGCCCACGAGTGTGCCTTCCTCAGGTCTCTAGGGAAGGTGCCCCCCAGACAGCCTGGCTGCGGCCCGGGCAGTGGGGATGCGGTAGGGCCCAGGGAGGCCGGCGCGCTCCTCCACCAAACCTCCACCAAACCCCGCGAGCGGCCCCAGGCGGAGCGGCTACCGCTGGAAGCCTGAGGTGCTCCAGAAATGAGGCCAGCGGTAAAATTAAAATCGTTCCTCAGCATAGAAGAAAAGAAGTTTATTTTAATTGAAGGAGAACTGTATCTTGACTTGTCAAAAAAGGACATTCAATTAAAAATGACAGATTTTCACACTTAGAGAAGCTATGCATATGTTACAAAGTGGCATTTCTAGGGCGCCTGGGTGGCTCAGTCGGTGAAGCTTCTGCCTTCGGCTCAGGTCATGATCCCAGGGTCCTGGGACCGAACCCCGCATCTGGGCTCCCTGCTCAGCGAGAAGCCTGCCTCCTCTTCTCTCTCTGCCCCTCCCCTCGCTGTGTTCTTTGTCTTTCTCTCAAATAAATAAAATCTTTTTTAAAAATGGCATCTCTCAGGCACGTTCATGAGTGAGGTTTATTTTGCAGGGGTCTTCAGACCCTCAGGTTGGAGGTTGTGCTCAGCGGAAAGATGTCCCTGTCGTCTGGGTCCGTCCGTGTTGCTCTGAAACTGTCTCTGTAGTAGCCGGTGTGGCTGCGAGGGAGGGTCTGGACAGGGCTCAGGCCTGCCGTCTGTCCATGTCTGAGACTGTCCAAGTCCAGACTGCGAAGTGTTCCCACCTCCAGACGGAATCTCATTCAGTCCCTCCTCACCACCCAGCCTGTCCTTGGAAACGCAGCCCCAGGGCTCAGAGGACAGGGTCAGAGCCCAGGTGGACGGGTTCCTGCCCAGCTCCGCCTTCCTCCAGCCCCCGCCTGCGGTCTGGTTGCCCAGACTTCTCGGCCTACAGCCTTACCGCCCAGCCTGCGGCTCTTAGCATGTCGCTTCCCTTTTCATTCTGCCTGGGATTTTGACAATGTCTAGTAGTGCCAGATGGTTTTATCATTCACCATTAAGAGTGGTTTTGTTTATTACAACCTGCAGCTACAAATCTGGTAAATTCATTTCCTACGTTCAGTTTGTGCTCATCTAAAAATTGTGTTTATAACATTAATTCAGAAGAAGGCTTCAGTTATGAGTTGTTGAGAAACAGCTCTGTACCCCTTTTAATAAAGCTATTTTTGAAATGTAATTTAATGCCTGCAAGTAAATTGCTTGGAGGTTTAGCTCCTTACTTGCAAAGAATTGTGACCAGAAAAGTATTATTTTAACCCATTTTCTGAGCTCTGACCAGAAACCCATTCATTCAGTTCATACTTACCAGTCACGCATATTTATCAATATACTGTGATTATATTTATGTTATATATACTTATATCCTTGTGTTTGACCTATAGTAGTGTGTGTGTGGGTACATATGCATTTATATGTACTAGTTAATACTAATTAATATCAAGCAGAAGTACAGCAAAAAGGTTAGTACCCTTGAATTATAAGGTGATTTTTTTCCTGTGTAACCTATAGAATGAGGTATTGAATTGATACTCAGTACTGAGCCGCTTCTTACACACTTGATTTTTCTTACTGTGTTTATCTATGTTTATATTTTTAAAATTGGAGAATTATGGAGATAGTTAATTTCTACGGATCCTTCAGATTATGGCTTAGATGTCCCCTCCCCAGGAGGCCTTCCCTTTACCCACGTAAATGAGTGTCGCCGGTGTGCTCGCCATGTGCTCCCTGGGTGGTTTTCCTGTCACACGCGTGCACACATAGTTCCGCGTACCGGGTCCCCTTCCTCGCAGACAGCCTTCAGGGCCCGTCTTCCGTGTCCTGCCCTGCGCGGACTGTGCTGACCTGGGCACAGGAGTGTGTATTGAAGGAACACAGGACACTGGAGGCCCCTCTGAGGTGGCTGTGATGCTCTGTGTCCCTTCCAGGGCTGTCTTGGAAGTTTTCAACTATTGTCTTGATTCAACCAAGGAATCTTTTTTCCATGACTAATTTAGTATCTTTCCAAATTGTTGAATACTTGTGTTTTCCCCTCCACCACGGGGCTGGAGACAGCCAAGAGTAGAGGACTCTTTCTGTCCTGAAAGGCCCCTTCCTCTTTCACTCTCCATGTTTTTTCTTGTAAGTGAGCAGTACACTGGGAGGCTAGCAGACTTTAACGCATCCTTTGAATTAAGTGTAGAGATTTTTGAGGAAAATGAGGTAGTTTTGAGAAACTAGTAAAGCCAGCCCCAGTGCTTTTGATGTTTTAATTTATAGGAAGAGCTCTTTCATTTTCCTCATGACAGTGCCAGACTGGGGAAGGGTGCTGTTACTAAGAATTATTTATGGGCACTTGTGAGAGTGCAGATGGGGACCTGGCAAGACAGGCTTTGGTTCCAACCACTGGACCATTTGGGACGGCCCCAGGGGCTTGTGTGAGATGTGGTGCTGTGGGGCCTCAGTGTGGCCAGGAGCTCCCTGCCCTCCGGGACTTTTGGCTACTGAGTCAGTCTTGGAGTTTTTCAGCAGCACTGATCTAACCTACAAATTTAGATTTATTTTCTTATTATTCCAGTAGAAAATTTTATTAATGTAGCTTTTTCTTTTTTGCATAAAAATTGTTGACAGAATATTTTATTTTCAAAATACTGATTAATTTTGGGGGAAACCCAAAGAGATTTGATGTTGCATAACAAATCTGTTAAATTCATCAAATAAAGTGCAGTGAATCATAACCATATTAATTAAGCAAAAGTGAACATTGCAGAATAGGGTTTATTTGAAAGACTGATCAGGACTTGGGGCGCCTGGGTGGCTCAGTGGTTTAAGCCGCTGCCTTCGGCTCAGGTCATGATCTCAGGGTCCTGGGATCGAGTCCCACATCGGGCTCTTTGCTCAGCAGGAAGCCTGCTTCCTCCTCTCTCTCTCTCTCTCTGCCTGCCTTTCTGCCTACTTGTGATCTCTCTCTGTCAAATAAATAAATAAAATCTTTTAAAAAAAAAAAAAAGAAAGACTGATCAGGACTTGAAAGGTGTCCCACTTTCATACAACCTTATGTTAAACAGTGCGATCAGTTGGATGTCACGTAGGAAACTTTGTACTGGTGGGTCCAGCAATTTTAGCAATTGGGATCACCTTTGAGTAGGAAGTCAATTTATTTTAGAGGGTTTATGTAGCATGAGAATATTAGATTCAAAAAGATCCTAGAAATATTATACTAGACATCTCAAATTTTCTTTTCTTTTTTTTTAAATTTTTTTTTTTTAAGATTTTATTTATTCATTTGACAGACAGAGATCACAAGCAGGCAGAGAGGTAGGCAGAGAGAGAGGAAGGAAAGCAGGCTCTGTGCTGAGCAGAGAGCCCGATGCGGGGCTCAATCCCAGGACCCTGAGATCATGACCTGAGCCGAAGGCAGAGGCTTTAACCCACTGAGCCACCCAGGCGCCCCATTCTTTTTTTTTTTTTTTTCTTTTTAAGATTTTATTTATTTATGATAGAGATAGCAAGAGAGAGAGACAACAGAAGCATGGGGGAGCTGGAGAAGCAGGCCTCCCACTGAGCAGGAAGCCTAATATGGGGCTGGATATGGGGCTTGATCCCAGGACACTGGGACATGACCTGAGCCAAAGGCAGACACTCAACAACTGAGCCACCCAGGTGCCTGACATCTCAAGTTATCAACATGACTCTATCTGTACAAATATATGTGACATTTTGTATTTTAGCACTAAAGTAAGTATGCAAGTGGTAATGAATATTCAACCATGATTTCAGGTGGACAAGACTTCAGAGAAACCTATCATATTGCCAAAAACAAAACCAAACTCACCACTGCATTATAGCTCCAAAACATTGTTTTTTCACACAAGTGTAATTTTAACTGTCACCCAGGAGCATGGGATAGTTATTTCATTCTTAACTAGCTTTTTCCCTCCCTGTTCAAACCCATTTGGAAAATGCTTTTCAAAAGTAAGCTAAGTAGTTCTAGTCAGTTCTTATATGTAAAGTAGCTAGAAACCAAGCAAATAATTAGTTATGTGATACAAGAAATTTATTTTAGCCTTGCCAAGATCTCAGTATCCTCCTTGAAGTCAGAAACAGCCTTGGTTCAGCCAGAGGCCCTGTCTTCGGTGCATCTGGTTGTGAATGTCCTATGTTAGTCCCAAGGGAATAAATAAACTTAAGGGCTGTCCATGCTGAAATTCGAAACAATGAAAAAAGGTGCTTTGTTTTCAAAAGTGACAAATGCATTAGTTAGGCATTATTGATGTTTTGGGAATTTTGAGGCATGTATTTTGCTGTTTCACCCAGATTTTGAATGTACAGGTGTCTGAGCCATTGAGAACACTGGTCAAGTCAGCATGGAGGGAGCACTGGTCCTTGAGACCAGGGGTTAAGTCCTGCTGACTCTGACTTTGGGTGAGTTGCTAAGGGTCATTATCTTAGTTCCTCAGTAGTCCAAGGAGAGATTTGGAGCATTGGATAGCCTTTTAAAGATGAATTGAGAGGTGCAAATGGCAAATGCAGTGTTACAGCATAAATCTCTGTTGATTCTTATGACATCACGAGTCGGTGAGCGTGCCTTTGTTGATACAGTCACTGTCTGTTAACAGATGTTACAGATGTGACTCAAGAGCAGACCACTCTGTTGCTTGCTAATGTGTCATGTTGGGAAACTGCTGAATCTTTCTGTTCCAGTTTCCTCATCTCTGTAATGTGGGGGTCGGGGGTAAAGGAGAGTATTTACAGAGTTGTGAAGAGTAAATGAGTGATCACAGGACAATGTAATAACTACTAATATATATTGAATGTGTACTGTGTGGTAGATAATTTCTGAGTGCTGAGGATACAAACCTAAGAAAAGCACTTCCCCGTCTTCAGAAAGCTCACCGTCAGGTGGCAGAGAGAGAAAGAAGCAGAGCCAGTGTGGACTTGTGTTATGATGAGTTCTTATAGTATAGATCAGGGCTTGAGGAAGGTCACTTCCACCAGGAAGGGAAGGTTCTCGAAAGATGCTTAGAAACGTTTAGCTCCATAGCAAGCAGGTGCCTGCCGAGTGTGCCTGGCATCTTGCTAGGTGCTGGGGCTGGAGGGAGGCAACAGATACAAAGTTAGCATCCCTCTGCCCTAAAGTTTCATGACAAACTGTGAGTTGAGTGTATAGGGTAGGTGTCAAGACACTCGAATGGAGTCTTGAGGATCAAGTGTCTGGCAGGACATGAAGAGAGTGAGAGGGAAGCAGCCAAGGCACAGGAGAAATGGGACAAGAGAGCACATGTGTAAGTCCACCCCGTGACACAGAGGCAGAGTTCTTGGCTGGGGAGGGCAGGCGTTCGGTGCCGGGCTGCGTGGGGCAGACTCGCACCCAAAGCCAAGTCAGAAGGAGCAGATGCAAGAGGGAATTGAGGGTGGGGAGATGCTTCGTGAACTCGAACAGTGTCTGATTGTTAAATTAATTAATTTCATGAGTTTTGACTATCCATAAAAATTACAATTTTAATTTCGTAGTCTTTGTTCCTCCACTAAACTTAATACCATAAAATTTTTAATTAAGGGAAAAGCTTTATTTGGTCATTATATTTGAAAACATTTTCCTGCGCTTGTGCTTTTAGAAAATGAAGTAAACGCAGAATACAAAGAAGTTGGCTCATGGTGGAACTTTAATTCTCGCAGCCATGAGAGGCCTTCTGCTTGCCCCGGCCTAGGGCTTTCCTACTGCGCGCGTGCTAGAGAGGAGCACCAGCCGGGCGGCAATCCTGTGGAATCCCATTGGTCATCTGTGGCTTGATTTCTTTTAATTGAACTGATGTAGTGAGAACGTTGGCTCCTACTTTCACCACGAGTTAGTAAACTGACTTGGTAGCAGGTGCTGCTGTTGGCTGTTTTTGTATACTCCATAATATAAATGTATCACCCCGACATTGTATAATTATTGTATTGTTTTCCAGTTACAAGGTCTTTGTGTGCATGTGTTTATTTAGTAATTATAGGAAAGATTTTATTTTTTTAATTAATTTATTTTGGGGGCGCCTGGGTGGCTTAGTCATTGAGCATCTGCCTTCAGTTCAGGTCATGGTCCCCAGGGTCCTGGATTGGGCCCCTGCATCGGGCTCCCTGCTCAGCGGGGAGTCTGCTTCTTTCTCTTCCACTTCCCCTGCTTATGTTCCGTCCCTTGTTGTCTCTCTCTGTCAAATAAATAAATAAAATCATAAAAAAAATTAATTTATTTTTTCAATTTCTTGGAAGTAGGCTCCACACCCAACATGTGGCTTGAACTCACAACCCTGAGATTAAGAGCCTCGTGCCCTACCAGCTGAGCCAGCCAGGCGCCCCAACTAGAGGAAAACTTTTATATTCTTGTAGTATTTCTCTGCCTACAAAGTAGATTATATGTGGGAATATGTACACATAAGACTTTAGTTGCAAATTGGGGCATCTGGGTGGCTCAGTTGTTAAGCATCTACCTTGGGCTCAGGTCGTGAACCCAGGGTCCTGGGATGGAGCCCCCCATGGGGCTCTCTGTTCAGAGGGGAGTCTGCTTCACCCTCTCTCCCCTCCCCCGCTTGTGTTCTCTCTCTTGCTATGTCTCTCTGTCAAATAAATAAATAAAATCTCAAAATAAATAAATAATAAAGACTTTAGTTGCAAATAGAAGGAATTTGAGCATCACATTTCATACTGAAGCATTTTCTGTTTTAAGGTATCTCTGAATAAGTCAATTTTCCAGTTCTGATAAAGTCTGTAGTTATATTAGTATAGTGTGCTTAGTAAGAAATTTAGTCCTGAGTCTTGCATTTCTGCCATGACTGAATAACAAGGACCAAACTTACTCTCCACCAAGACCAGGTGAGGCAAGTGAGGCACTTGACTCGGGTGTAGAACTGAAGCGGGCACCAAAAAGCTTAATAATTGAGATTAATATTTTAGGGGCACCTCACTGGCACAGTCAGTAGAGCATAGAACTCTTGATCTTGGAGATTTTAAGTTTGAGCACCATGTTGGGTATAGAGATTACTTAAAAATAAAATTAAAAAAAAAATGTTTTAACTTATTTGACATTTTAGTGGGGGGAGAGGTAGAGAGAATCCTCAAGCAGACTCCCTGCTGAGTGCGAGCTTAAAATGGGACTCCATCTCATGACCCTGAGATCACGACCTGAGCCAAAATCAAGAGTCAGAAGCCCAACTGAGCCACCCAGGTGCCCCTAAAATAAACATTTTAATACGGCGTTTTGAGAAAGTCCAATGCGATACAAACAGATCCATAATGAAAAAAAAATAAAAATTTAAATATAGACAGGATCAGAATTAATGATTTTTCCTTTTGCCTCACCTCTGACATGGCTCAGTTCAGCCGTGTTACCAGTACTATCTTAGTTTAAAATTTTAATGTTTTCGTTTCTCATGGATTTTTTTCATTAGTTTTGGCTTTTATCTCTGTTACTGAGTTTTTTGTTCCTCCCTAAAATTTGTACCTGAGGCAGGGGCCTCACTCACCTGACCCCAGTCCCAAACCTGACTGCCATCTTAAACAACTTGAAAACCAGACAAAATAGATGAAGCAACAGCTTTAGACATTGGTCAGCAGACAGATTAGGACTGTGTTCCTGGAAATAAAAGAAATGAACTCTACAGTTATTCCAGCCTTTTCTCTAGAGCAGGATCCATGAAATTTTGCTGTAAATGGACAAACAGTAAATATCTCAGACTTTCCGGACCATATGATCTCAGTCACAGCTCCATACTTATTCAGCTCTGTGTCTGCTTTCATACTCAGTATGTGAATGAATGGGTGTGGACGTATTCCCATAAAACTTTATTTAAAAAAAAAAAAACAAACTGGTAGTAGGTTAGATTTGGCCCCAGGTCATAGTTTGTAAATTCTGGCGTAGAGACAGTTTCCACACTGCAGGGCAGGGAGAGAGAAGCCGGAGCCCACTGGCCTTACTGAAGTGACAAACCCTCAGTGTTTGGGAAGACAAAGCAGCTAGAATTTAGGTGGGGGGTAAAGCACAGGAGAGGAAGGGGGCTCCTTACAACTCCAGAGATCTGTCAGAGGACCCCCTGGAGATTTTGACTGAGTGCTGATCCACATATACATGAGGAGAAACATCTCAAAGCCAGGAAAAGAACTACCAGAAAGGAGCAGCCTGGATAATTTCTGGATATCACACAGGGTTGAGATAGTTAGGTCCTTTCAAGGCTGTTTTTAAGTCTTTGTTAGGGTGGGTTCAGAGCAGCTTTTCCAGTTAGGGCATCAGGTAGACTCCCCTCACCTCAGCAGTGGGGCTGGATTAGCTCTAGACTAGAAGGGCTGCTGCGGACCTGCCCAGCCAGTTCCACGTAATAGTTCTCAGAACTAAGTCCCACCTATATTTATTTATTTATTTATTTGACGAAGTAAGAGAGAGAGAGAGCGAGCATTTGCATGGGAGGAGGGGCAGAGGATGAAGGAGAGAGAATCTTTTTTTAAATTTTTTTAAGATTGTATTGTTTATTTGACAGAGACACACAGCGAGAGAGGGAGCACAGCAGGGGGAGTGGGAGAGGATAGAAGCAGTCTTCCCTCCAAGCAGGGAGCCCAGTGTGGGGCTCCATCCCAGGACCCTGAGATCAGGACCTGAGCTGAAGGCAACGCTTAAGGACTGAGCCACCCAGGTGCTGCAGGAGAGAGAGAAGCTTAAGCAGACTCCTTACCAAGTGTGGAGCCCGATGCCAGGCTTGATCCCAAGACCCTGAAATCATCACTTGGTTCAAAATCAAGTCAGCCACTTAACTGACTGAGCCACCCAGGTGCCCCAAGTCCTAATTACATTTAAAAGGATATGATAACATCCAGTTCCCAACAGCATAAAAAAAGTGTCCAGCATCTTATAAAAATTACCAGACATACAAAGAAGCAAGAAAATAAGACATTAACCAGGAGAAAAATTAACCACTAGAAACAGATGCAAAATAATAGACAAGTACATTAAAATAACTGCTATAAAATAAGTTGCACATGTTCAAGAATATAGAGAAAAATGAACATAATTAGCAAAATGAAAAATACAGAAAACTGAAGTAAAACTTCTAGATGAAAAATAAAATTTCTGAAATGAAAAATGTAACAGAGAGATTAATAACAGGTTGGTACTACAGAAGAATATGTCCGTGAACTTCAAGACATGGCAAAGAAATGGTCCAGGACACAACAAATAGAATAGAGAAGACGGGAGAGACTAACAGAGCATTTAGGAACCTGTGAGACAAAATCAGCTGTTTTCAGATACATGTAACTAGAGTTCCAAAAGAGGAGGGAATGCAAATAGCATTTGGAGAGATAATGGCTGAAAAAAAAATCCAAATTTGATGAAAATTACAAACCACAGAGCTCAAAAATCCCAAACGGAATAAACAAAGAAAACCATACCAATGTGTACCGCATAACAATATTGCTGAAAAACCAGTGCTAAAGAGGGGGAAAAAAGTAAGAAGAAAAGACATTACAGAAAAACAAAAACAGAAATGACAGCTGACATCTGGTCTGAGCTTGTGCTAGCCAGAAGACAACACAGTGACATGTTTAAAGCACGGAAAGAAAAATCTGTTAGTTTAGAATTTTGTACCCAGAGAAAATATCTTTTAGAAATAAAAGTGAAATCACAATTTCTAGGCCAAGAAAAGCTGACAGAATTTATTGCCAGCAGACCTGCACTACATGAAATTTTTAAAGGAAGTTTAGTTAGAAGGAAATTATATCATATGGGAATTTTTTTTAAAGATTTTATTTATTTATATGACAGAGATCACAAGTAGGCAGAGAGTCAGGCAGAGAGAGAGAGAGAGGGGGAAGCAGGCTCCACACCGAGCAGAGAACCCGATGAGGGCCTCTATCCCAGGACCCTGGGATCATGACCTGAGCCGGAGTCAGAGGCTTAACCCACTGAGCCACCTAGGTGCCCACCAGATGGAAATTTTTACACAGAGGAGTAAAAATAATAACCTGAAATGGTCAATAGATGGATAAATATCCTCACTTTTAATTGCCTTTTTTTTAATTGGCTATTTAGCGGTGCCTGGGTGGCTCAGTTGTTAAGTATCCGCCTTCCGCTCAGGGAATGACCCCAGTGTCCTTGGATAGAGCCCTGCATCAGGTCCCCTGCTCGGCAGGAAGCCTGCTTCTTCCTCTCTCAGTCCCCGTTCTTGTGTTTCCTCTCTCAGTGTCTCTCTGTCAAATGAATAAATAAATATCTTTTTTTTTTTTTTTTTTTTTTAAAAGTCTGTTGGGGCCCCTGCATGGCTCTGTGGGTTAAGCCTCTGCCTTTAGCTCAGGTCATGATCTCAGGGTCCTGGGATTGAGTCCCGCATCGGGCTCTCTGCTCAGCGGGAGGCCTGCTTCTCCCTCTCTGCCTGCTGCTCTGCCTACTTGTGATCTCTCTCTCTGTCAAATAAATAGGTGAAATCTTAAAAAAAAAGGGGGGGGGCAGGGGTGCCTGTGTGGCTCAGTGGGGTAAAGCCTCTGCCTTCGGCTCGGGTCATGATCCCAGGGTCCTGGGATCGAGCCCGGCATCGGGCTCTCTGCTCAGCGGGGAGCCTGCTTCCCCCTCTCTCTGCCTGCCTCTCTGCCTACTTGTGATCTCTGTCTGTCAAATAAATATTAAAATAAAATCTTTAAAAAAAAAAAGGCAAAAGTGACAATATATGCTGGGCCTTATAATACTAGTAGAGGTGAATCAGTGAAATCAGTAGCACAAAGGACGGGAGGAGAGCGACGGAATTCGCTGTCCCTGCGACGGAATTCGCTGTCCCTGCGACGGAATTCACTGTCCCTGCGCCTAATGCAGCGCAGCAGTGTTTGCGGGTAAACTCTGAGGAGTTAAAGATCGCTGTCCTATCCACAAAATCTGTCATGGGTAGGAGAAGAAGGAAACATTACTGCCAATATGAGGGATGTAAAAAAGGGTCCCACTACGGACCCTAAAGACATTGAAAGGGTAGTAAGAGTAAAATTGTGAATAATTTTATACCAATAAATTTGACTTTTTTTTTTTTTTTTAATTTGTTTGACAGACACAGTGAGAGAGGGAACATGATCAGGGAGAACAGGAGAGGGAAAAGCTCCCGCCAAGCAAGGAGCCCAATGTGGGACTTGATCCCAACACCCTGGGATCACTGAGCTGAAAGCAGACACTTAAAAGACTGAGGTCACCCAGGTGCCCCTAAATTTGACAACTTAAACAAAAACATTTTTTGAAAAACACAAACCATCAAAGCTAACTCAGGAAGAAATATGTAACTTTCATTATTCTGTATTTACTAAAGAAATTGAATTGGTAATGAAAATCCTTTGGGGCGCCCGAGTGGCTCAGTCAGTTAAATGTCTGCCTTTGGCTCCATTCATGATCTCAGGGTTCTGAAAATGAGGAGGGAATGTTTCCTATCTCATTCTGTGAGCCAGCGCTGGACTGAAAGGAAGACAAGACAAAAACTCACAGTAAAGCAAAACCACCAAGTGCATTAGTCTTACACACATCTTCCATACATGGTAGCAGATAGAATCCATGTAGAAACATATAAAAAGGATATTACTTAATGATCACGTGAGGTTTATCTCAGGAGTGAGAAATTGGCTTAACACTGGAAAATCAATCCCTGTAATCCACCAGCGTAGCATATCAAACACGGAAAAACGAGAAGCACAGAGATGGAAATGTGGGAAGCACAAAGGGAAGGCAGGAGACACAGGAAGTAGGGACTAAGGCTCATGTAATTGGCTCTAGAAGGAGACATGAGGGCCAGGGCAGAAGCAGTGCTTGAAAAGATAATGGCTGAAATCTCTCCAGAAAGTTGAAATGCGGCAAACCACAATGGTAAGACGTTCAACAAATGACTGACAAGATATCCTAAGTAAAAAGAGGGGCACCTGGGTGGCTCAGTGGGTTAAGCCGCTGCCTTCGGCTCAGGTCATGATCCCAGGGTCCTGGGGCCGAGTCCCGCATCGGGCTCTCTGCTCAGCAGGGAGCCTGCTTCCCCTCTCTCTCTCTGTCTGCCTCTCCATCTACTTGTGATTTCTCTCTATCAAATAAATAAGTAAAATCTTTAAAAAAAAAAAAAAAAAAAAGAAAGAAATCCACACGCAAACACAGGGCCGTGAAGCACATGATTACACAGAGGAACAGCAGCTGGATTCCTGACACCGGCCCTGAGAGCCACACGGCACTTGGAGTGATAAGTCAGTAGGAGAAAGGAAGGGATTCTCTCTCTAACCAAAATGATTGAATGTTATGTAAAATGTTAATGGTGACAAAAGTACGTGAACATGTGTAAACACGTAGTGGTGGGACATAGGCTGGAAATACGATGAATGGAGTTAACACTTTAAAGTCCTTGCTGTCTGAGAGAAGGGTAAGATAGGGCTGTGAGGAGAAGCCGCACATTGTCATTTCTAAAGTAATCATTAAAAGAGTAAAAACAGAACCTGTACCTTCTAGATGACACAGAAGAGGGAGTTAGAATAACATTCCTAAAGGAGGCGGATAGCCCCTGGTAAAATAGCAGAAGGAAATCTACATATGCGGGTTGGCTTCCAGGGCCAATAGAGTAAATTTCCATTTAAAGGCAAAGATACTTGGGCGCCTGAGTGGCTCAGTGGGTTAATCCTCTGCCTTAGGCTCAGGTCATGATCTCAGGGTCCTGGGATCGAGCCCCACATCGGGTCCCGCATCGGGCTCTCTGCTCAGCGGGAATCGTGCTTCCTCCTCTCTCTCTCTGCCTGCCTCTCTGCCTATTTGTAATCTCTCTCTGTCAAATAAATAAATAAAATCTTTAAAAAAAAATAAATAAAGGCAAAGATACCAAGATTTTTCAAAATATTTTTTTTAAAAATCCAACTATATACTGTTTTCAAGAGATTCATCTAAAGGAATTCAGAAATGTTGAAAGTAAAATGATGACAAAAATAAACTATGCAAATACCGAGAACAAGAATGTGTAGTATTAGACAAAATATATTTTAAGGCAAAAAGCAGGACCAGAGTATCGTTTCACAGTGGGCCCCTGTAGGTCCTGTGACAAAATAAATAGCTTATCATAAACAGGTTCTTTTCTTGCTCACACAAAGTCCAGGATAGGTAGTCCTAGTTGGCAGATGGCTTTCCACATGATTGAGTTCTTTGGGAAAGAGAATCTTGTAGTCCCAGAGGAGGAAGAAAAGACTTCATTAATTTGACTCTGTGTGTTCACAGAAACCAGCTCTGGCCAGGGTGTAAGGAAGGAGGCTCGCACTGGCCAGGCCTGACCGGCACACGTCTGCCTGTGCCTGGGGGTCGGAGTCAGTGTCTCTGGAAGCTGGTGGACGTTGATGAGGGAGTTCATTAAGCCTGATGAGAAGTGGTAGCCCCGTAGCTGCTGGAGAGATGAACAGGAAGGAGCTTGTTGCAAAATTAAAAGTGCATTGTGGCAGGGGTGTCTGACTCTTGACCTCAGCTCTGGTGTTGATTCAGGGCCCTGAGTCCCAGCCCTATGCTGGGCTCCACGCTGGCCTTGGAGCCTACTTTAAAAAAAAAAAAAAAAATTGCATTGCAGCAATTGTCAGATGTAAAATTTTTACAAATGTAAGAAATGTAAATGTTAATAAAAAATTTTTTTTAAGAGCTAAAGAAAGAGAGAGTAGGGGAGGGGCAGGGGGAGGGAGAGTAAGAATCTTGAGCAGGCCACACACCCTGCACACAGCCCAAAGCAGAACTCGATTGTACGATTATAACTTGAACCAAAATCAAGAATCAGACGCTTAATGGACTGAGCCACCCAGGCGCCCCTATTCAAAATAATTTTAAAATTCAATGTAGTGAAGAATTCTTAGGGTACCACTATACAGCCATTCAGTTAGCAAGAATTAAAAAACTGGGCAAGTCTTGTTGAAGTAGTTGAGCACCAGAAACACTCTCATACACTTCTGATGGGGGTATAAATTGTTACAACTGCTTTGGAAAATAGTTTGGCTTTATGTAGCAAAGGTGTATCCCATTTCTAGGTCTGTACACCAGAGAAATACATGCTCACTGTGCTTAAGATGGCTGCGCCACGGAGACCACGGAGATCTGTTCGTAGTGTCTTTGCTCCAAGGCAGAAACTACCCAGGGGACAGGGGAATGGATAAGTAAATTAGTGTATTTTTACACAATGGTGTGCTACACGGCAATGAAAATAAATACCAGGTGCAGCCCCAGAGGTGGAGTGGAAAAAAAAAAAGAGAGAGAGAGAGAAAGAAAGAGTACATACAATATAATTCTGTGTATAGAAATTACAAATTTTGGCAAAAATATTCTGTATCAGTGCCTAGATGCTGCATCTAAAGGAAGGTAAGAAAGCGATAACCGTAAAGGTTATAGTTGCTGCTCACGGCGGAAGGTGGGGGTGGGGGTGGGGGGTCAGAGAGAGGTACCCTGCCGTTTTGGGGTTTCAGCAGTGTTTGTTCCTTCCTTGGCCTGGATGGTTGTTGGACTAGTGTTTGTGTACCGAACATAGTGTTGACCGTGCTTTGTGTGTGTGTGTGCATGATAAAAGTTATTTTAAAATTAAAATAGTCTGAAGATATCCAGACTTTGTAATTTGTGTCCACATAAATTGTAATGTGGAAAATCCAAAACACATGTTTCTGTAGAGTGGTTAAAATGGTTTCTTTTCTTTCTTTTCTTTTTTTTTTTTTAAGATTTTATTTATTTATTTGACAGAGAGGGATCACAAGTAGGCAGAGAGGCAGGCAGAGAGAGGGGGAAGCAGGCTCCCTGCTGAGAAGAGAGCCGGATGCAGGACTCGATCCCAGGACCCTGAGATCATGACCCGAGCTGAAGGCAGAGGCTTAACCCACTGAGCCACCCAGGCGCCCCAAAAAGTTTTCTTTAAACTTCTTTCCTTTTTTTTTTTTTTGAGATTTTTAAAAATTTTTATTTGAGAAAGAGAGAGAGAGCATGAGAGGAGAGGGTCAGAGGGGAGAAGCAGACTCCCCATAGAGCCACGAGCCCGATGCAGGACTCGATCCCGGAGTTCCGGGATCATGACCCAAGCTGAAGGCAGTTGCCCAACCAATGAGCCACCCAGGCACCTAAACTTCTTTCTTGATCATTCTTTTTAATTTACATTTTTGAAATTCTATTTTTAAAACATTTAAAAATGTTCCCAGTGGAGTTGACCCAGTATTATCATTACTCCCCAGGTGAGAGACCCCAGCAGGCTCCTTGAAGAAGGGCAGGATTGGCGCTGCTTTGTTTCTTTCTTGACCGAAGTCTCTTCCTGCTAGACCGTGCTTTGCTGTATCTTCCTCGCAGCGTATGACACACAGGTACGTCTCTGGAAAATTTTAATTTATATAGATTTCTTTTTGCAGCTGGAACTTGTTTGCTTTTTCATAAAAATAAAGTGATTGAAACATCCTGAACTTACTCATTTTTGGCTTTAGCAGTTTCCTCTGTGACAGGCCTATTTGAGTAACTGCTGCACACATGGCACCGTATTTCGGTGTGTGTCTAACCTTATTGTTATTTCTCATTTTTTTAAACCGGCATTACACTTTGAGAATAATCATCATTACACCTGATGGCCCAGTAATGATGAATGTGTTTGAAACCCGGGGCAGGGCTAGGGGTTTCTGCCTTATAGGCCTGCCCTCCGCAGCAGGACGTTCACCGAGGGCAGGGAGGCCTTCCCAGCTCAGATTGCAGCTTTTTAAAAATTTTTTTTTCTAATTTTATTTGACAGAGAGAGAAATCACAAGTAGGCAGAGAGAAAGCCCGAGAGAGAGGGTAGCAGGCTCCCTGTTGAGCAGAGAGCCAGATGCGGGCTTGATCCCAGGACCCTGAGACCATGACCTTGAGCCGAAAGCAGAGGCTTAACTCACCGAGCCACCCTGGTGCCCCAGATTGCAGCTTTTGATGCTTGAACTGTTTGCTCCCTAACTGTTGTTCTCTAGGAGTTTGAAAGGAAACAAAGTACTCTGTTTTGGTCTCTAATTTGTGATTGAGTAGCACTTTATACTTGAAATTAAGAACTCTTTACCATGTTAGAACAGTAAAATGAATATAAAATGGATTTGAAATAGTTGCATCCAAAGTGAGTTTTATATATAGCCA